>NW_027282152.1:27500-39623 GCF_046629955.1 Centroberyx affinis | reverse complement strand
CACACACACACATAGACACGCATGAACACACCAGCCATTTTGTGCTGAGCAGTGAAGCATAGCGGTGTGAAACGGTCTCTCTGGAATGAATATGAGAAGAGAGGAGAGAAACCAAGAGGAGAGGAGGAGAGGAGGAGAGGAGGAAGGAAAGGAGAGGAGGAAGGAACGGGGGAGAGGAGGACAGAGGAGAGGATGAGGAGAAGAGAGAGGGCAGGAGGAGGAGGAGAGGAGACAAGGAGAGAGGAGAGGAGAGGAGGAGACAGGAAAGGAGGAAGAGGAGAGGAAGAGAGGAGGGGGAGAGGAGGACGAAGGAAAGAAGGAGAGGAGGAGAAGAGAAGAGGACAGGAGAGGAGGAGGAAGGAAAGGAGGAGAGGAGGAGGAGAGGAGGAAAGAGAAGAGAGGACAGGAGAATGAGAGGAGAGGAGACAAGGAGAGAGGACAGGAGGAGGAGAGGAGAGGAGGAGACAGGAAGGAGAGGAAGAGAGGAGAGGAGAGAGAAAGAAGAGGAGAGAGAGAGAAGAGAAGGAGTAAAACTAGAAAACATAAATAAGCAGAGATAAACTCAAACTAAATTCAAACTACATTCTATTTTCTACTTTCAGGTTTCAGTTCAGCTGAAACTTCTGAAACTTCACCGGAGAACAAAACTTCTCCTGAAGTCTCTCTCTCTCTCTCTCTCTCTCTCTTCACCCTCTGTCCACAAGACCCAGACTGAGCTTCCTCACCTCAGCCTCTGAAGGCTTCTGAGCTCATAACATCCAATCTGTGTGGATTTGCTCGTTGACTCATCTGATCCACGGCGACTTCCCTGGGTCAGTCGTCTGGTCCCTCTGGACTTCCTGTGTTTGCTGTCCACTTCCTGTCCGCCCCGTCGGTCGGAGCCGTTTTCCTCCGGAGCAGAAGAAGAAGAAGAAGACGGATGAACCTCATAAATGTGCTGCGTGGACGGTATTTATTTATTTAAGTCTTTTTTTTCATTTATCGAGGGAGGGATGAGTCAGTGTGCAAACTTCTTTTCAGCACAGTCCGGCTTCACACACACCCGCCCACACACACACACACACACACACACACACACTCGCATCTGGGAGCTGCCCAGTTCAGCAAAGTCTTCTCCTATTGGCCGCTGAGCAGCTCTACTGGGGCAGACGGGTCAGGCAGCGGCCACAGCTGATCCATCAGAAAACAGGCAGAATTATTGCTGATAGATGTGTGTGTGTGTGTGTGTGTGTGTGTGTGTGTGTTGGTTTGTTCTGAGCGTCAACATGGCGGCGAGGCAGAGGAACAGGAAGCTTTGCTCATAACGGAGCTGCTTGATAGAAAACAGAAGAAACAGACTCTACAGTATAAATAAAAGAAACTGATCTGGCCTTTGTTTTCTGTGCTTTTTGCACATTTTGAGCAGCTGCCCAGCTAGAAATGTTTTGTTCTACAAACGTTCTGAGAATGTTGCCTACAATGATCCTCATTCACCAACCATTCTTAAGAAGAAGTTTCGGTAACACTTTATAATAACCATCATTAATAAATGGTAAATTGATAGTTAATTAAACTTTAGTTAATAGTTATTTTACTGTTAACAAACAATGAAATGATCATTAATAATGTTTACTAATTATTAGTAATGCTATAATTTATGTTATTTTATCATTAGTTTGTGTAATATAAAATCATTTGTTTGTAAATTATATATTGTATCATAGCTGATAAGAGACGGTAAAAAGGGTAAAAAGCTAAAAAGAGTGCTGACATGTTTGTGCAAAATAAGTGGTTATTGCGTTTCCTTCAAGTCTACAGTTGTATAATATTATAGGATTTAAATTACAATAATATTTGTATCATTTATAATATTTTTTAATAATTATTTTAATTATTTTACAAAGTATTATGGTCTCTATTGTTTTCTCTGACTATTGATCGCCTATTGTCTTTGGGCCTCATTCACCAACCGTTCTTAAGAAGAAGTTTCTTCTTAAAACCCACTCACGCAGTTTTCACAAAGATTCTGACATTCACCGATGTTTTCTTATTTGGGATTTGTTCTTAGGTAAGAACAGAATCTACACACACTCAGGAGCACACTTACACACATTTGAGTGCTGACATGTTTGTGCAAAATAAGTGCTTATTACGTTTCCTTCAATTCTACAGTTGTATAATATTATAGGATTTAAATTACAATAATATTTGTATCATTTATAATAATTTTTAATAATTATTTTAATTATTTTACAAAGTATTATGGTCTTTTAAAATAAATAAACACTACACTAACACTTCAATTAATATCAATTATGTTAATTGGGATCCCATGCATCTTTTTTTTCTGTTATTTTATATCCACTACTGATGCTACTACTATGCTACGTTTGGAGTCTGGAGCTCCACCCTCTTTAGTGTCATGGTTCTGCCATGACCTGCCTTTGTGTTTCTTTCTGTTTCTCTGTGTTCCCTGCCTCCCTTGTGTCTCCGCCTCCTGGTCTGTCTGTCAGTGTGTAGTGTGGGTGTGGCTCCCTCTTTTCCCCCCAGCTCCTGCTCCCACACACCTGTACCTCATCACTAATCACCCATCCCCACAGTATATCTACCCCGGTTTATCATCCACTCCTTGTCAGTTCGTCTGTTCTGTTTGCTACCTGTCCTGTTTCCTGTTCCCGTGTTCCCGTCTTCCCCCCTTCCCTGCCTCGTCACTAGTTTTGGACTTCTTGCTTTTTTGCCAGCCAGGTTGGGTTTTTCCTTCCTTGTTTTGTCTGTTGCCAGGCTGTGCCTTTTGTGTTTTTTGGAACTCCTGATTTTTGTATGTTTTGCCTTAGTTCTTTATTAAAGCTGTTACTTTACTTAATCCCTCTGCCTACCTGTCTGCATTTGGGGTCCTCACCACACCTACCCCATAACAGTACGAACTGACAAGGAGTGGATGGTGAACCGGGGTAGATATACTGTGGGGATGGGTGATTAGTGATGAGGTACAGGTGTGTGGGAGCAGGAGTGGGGAAACAGGTGAAGAGAGAGATAGACCAGGAGGCGGAGACACAAGGGCAGACAGGAAACACAGAACCAAGGAAAATACAAACACAAAGGCAGGACATGGCAGAACCATGACACTTTAGACTTTTGTTTGGGCATTCTTGACTTCTCTCAACTTTTCTTTTCAATTTCTGTGTGTGATTTCTGTGTGCACACGGCCCTGCGGTCTCATGCCCTTTTATGGGGATTGGCGGGGCGGTTACCTATGCTAATTAGGATCACCTGGCACGCGCTTTCAATTTTGCGAGGACAATGGGATTCATCATTATAAGAACACAGGTGCGAACAGTTCTGCAGTTTAAGAACATGTCACGAATCTGACGTAGATGTTTCTTGGGACCTTTCTCAAGAACAAATTTAAGAAAAAACTTAGGAAGATATTGCTGAATGAGGCCCAATGTTCTAGTAATGTTTTCAGCGGGAAGTTTTTTTTTTGTTCTCAGAATATTCTAGATAACGTTCTCTAAAAACATTCTAAAAATGTTTGGTGATAACCTTCTTAAAAGGTTTAGTGATAACATTGTTAGAACATTATGCCCTAACATTCTTCAAACGTTTTCAGCGGCAAGTTTTTTTTTTTTTTTTGTTTCCAGAATGTTGTTATTTTAGAGTAGGATAACATGCTTTAAAAACATTATACAAATGTTTTGTGGTAACATTTCATTAAAATATTTCAACATTATGACACAACATCCCTGTACCTCTTCGACTCAAAGTTCCTGGGTAACTGGACTGACCGCTGTGGTCACTAGGATGACTGATAATTTACTGAACTATTGGAATTTGACTATTAACGCGTGTAAAAGATTGATAACACATCAATATTCAAAAGTCTTTCAACAGAATTACTTTTTTCATTCATTTATTTAAACACACTGAACCTGTCTGCATAGAAAAGTCATGACTAGGTTTATGTCGTACAGTCAACTTCTGCACCATAAACTAAACATTAAACTAAAAAAAAAAAAAGATGTATAAAAAAGTACTCTGATTGATGATGGTGTGTGTGTCATGATTTTCGTTACTCTGAAGCATCAATAGACTTATCTGTCTGTCTTTTATCTGTCTGTCTGCAGTCCTCTCTGTGTTCACTGCTAGTTTTTACAAAACAAACATAGGAACGCCTCTGATTGGCTGAACGGACGGAAATGTTCAGTTTTGTCCTTGCCTCCATTTTAAACCCCATCCATCACAGAACAGAGTGTGTGTCTCTCCATCAGCAGCAGAAACTGGATCAACTGTAAACTGACAAACTGTGGATCCATTCACAGTGAGAAGAGGAATCTGACTTTACTTTGTTTCTGCTCTTTATTTTTGTCGTTTCTAATGTTTCCAGTGAAAAGAATCTAGTCTGAACTCTGTCCTCTCTCCTTTTAGAATCACATGGAAAACGTTCTCTGTTCTAAAGAGGAACTCAGGAACTTTTACTCTGAGGACATTTTAAATCAGACACTTTTTACTTTTACTTACGCCGGTACTTTTACTTCTACTTAAGTAAAATTTCAGCAAAGTAACAGTACTTCTACTTGAGTAAGATGTTTCAGTATTGTCTTCCCTCCACTGGAAGCAGGTGGCCTTTATTTTCGAGCAGCTGCCAGATGTCGCTGCCCTGATGCACATAATGCAGGAGTGAGGAAGAATCCATATTGATTTCTTCAAGAGCGAGCCGGAGAACACAGAGGTCAAGAAAATACTACTGGGGGGGGGGGGGGACCTGGTGACTAAGCTGCATGTCGTGGACCTGTCACATCCTGAGTTCAATCAATTCAACTTTTAAATTTGAAATATCCCCAGGGGAAATTCTGTCTGCTGCCAGGTGAATATAAACAGACATGAGTAACAAGAGTCCACAGAATACATGAAATCAAAGGCAGCAAAAACAATCACAAGAGCAATAAAAACAACAGTCAATCAATAGATAGAAACAAAGGGCCTCATTCAGCAATATCTTCCTAAGTTTTTTCTTAAATTTGTTCTTGAGAAAGGTCCTAAGAAACGTCTACGTCAGATTCATGACATGTTCTTAAACCGCAGAATTGTTCACACCTGTGTTCTTATAATGATGAATCCCGTTGTCCTCGTAAATTGAAAGCGCGTGCCAGGTGATCCTAATTAGCATAGGTAAACACCCCGCCAATCCCCATAAAAGGGCATGAGACCGCAGGGCCGTGTGCACACACAGAAATCACACACAGAAATTGAAAAGAAAAGTTGAGAGAAGTCAAGAATGCCCAAACAAAAGTCTAAAGAGGGTGGAGCACCGGACTCCAAACGTAACGTGCTGCAGGAAGTGAACACAGACCAGCTGTCATATTTAGCAGCGTCAGTGGATATAAAATAACAGAAAAAAAAGATGCATGGGATCCCAATTAACATAACTGATATTAATTGAAGTGTTAGTGTAGTGTTTATTTATTTTAAAAGACCATAATACTTTGTAAAATAATGAAAATAATTATAAAAAATATTATAAATGATACAAATATTATTGTAATTTAAATCCTATAATATTATACAACTGTAGAATTGAAGGAAACGCAATAAGCACTTATTTTGCACAAACATGTCAGCACTCAAATGTGCGTCAGTGTGCTCCTGAGTGTGTGTAGATTCTGTTCTTACCTAAGAACAAACAAATAAGAAAACATCGGTGAATGTCAGAATCTTCGTGAAAACTGCGTGAGTGGGTTTTAAGAAGAAACTTCTTCTTAAGAACGGTTGGTGAATGAGGCCCAAAGACAATAGGCGATCAATAGTCAGAGAAAACAATAAGGTAGTCAAAAAAAGATGCTTAACATGCATGTCTGTCACCCCCCCCCCTCTCTCTCTCTATGCTCTCTCATTCTCTTGCTCTCTTTCTCTTTCTTTCGCTCTCTTTCTTTCTTTCGCTCTCTCTTGCTCTCTCTTTCTCTTGCTCTCTCTCTCTCTTTCGCGCTCTCTTTCTTTCTTTCACTCTCTCTCTCTCCCTCTCTCTCTCTACTGTGGACTATCAAATAAAGGCAAAAATGTCAAAAAATAATCTTTAAAAAAAAAAGTAAAGTTCTATCAGAGGAGAAAGGCGAACTGGCCCAAGAGAGGCATCATCTTGCACTCCTTGCAGATTATTTTTTTTATTTAACCAGGTGAAGTCTCATGCAAGTTACAGATAATACAACAAAGTAACTCTCAAATATATCATGTCAAATACAAATTAAAATCAAGTGCAATAAAAGTTTGATTGAGGGAAAAAGAATAACACTTTAGACACAGTTGTATGTGCCCAGTCGTTGGAAAGCAATGGTGTTGATTTGAATTGTTTGTTATGAATTGTGTCGATCCCACTTGCTTTCCATCTCTTTGTCTCTCTCACACATCCTTCACACTGTTGCACTCTGGGTAAGAGCATCAGCTAAACACCAGTCCTGAAGAAAATGCCTAAAATGTGAGTGTAAAGGTCAGTGGTCAGGAGGGAGAATCTGGTGTCTGTGTAACTGTCACTGCAACACTGAAGCACCTTCACCTTTTCTCACATTTAATATCTCATTAATCTCATTATATAGGAGAAAGGATGAAGTCACTTTTAAGGGGATTATAGTTATATATGTATATGTCCTGTTCAGAGGTGGGATGTAACAAAATAAAAATACTTCACTACTGTAAGTAAGTATGATTTTCAAGTATCTGTACTTTACTTTACTTACTTTTTCTTTCACTGAAGATTTTTACTTTTACTCACTACATTTCAAAAGAAAAATCTGTACTTGTTACTTTCGGGAAATCTTCAACTGATTTTCTAAAAAAAAAATATTTTCAGCATCAGACGGCTTCCATCCCGGAAGCAGCTGATCAAGAGCCAGATGTGATCGGCTGCTTGTTCAGCAAAGAGACTCCAAAAATTAGGGAAAGGGAGAGAGAGAGAGAAGCAACAGGAAGAAGAGAGAAGCAACAAGAGAGAGAGAATTAACGTTAGTGAATTCAGCTGCTCGGGTTCAGGTTCCTGATCTGAGCTGCAGACTCTTTCTCATCTGGGATTCAGAGGAACGCTCAACAGAAAACCAGTTTAGAACATTAGAAATGACTTTTTTAGAGAACGACTTTTACTTTTATACTTTAAGTAAATTTAAGTCCACGTGCTTTTATACTTTGACTTGAGTAAAGGATTTGAAACGGTACTTCAACTTCTACCAGAGTATATTTTTAAATGAGTATTTGCACTTTTACTTGAGTAGGGAATTTGTGTTCTTCTACCACCTCTGGTCCTGTTCTGAGTTGAGCAACAAGCAAAGGCTTACCAGATATATGGATACACATCCAGAATGATCCATGACACGGATCATACTGGATCCCACTTGGTTTTGATGTAGGAAAGGCGGTGGCAGTTTTGAAAAAAACAACAACACTAGCTACGTGTGAAAACAGGCTTCCTCAATGCTAACCTGAAGTCTAGACATGCAATCACATGGGAGGCTGTTTCAGTCAGTGTATCAGAAACCAATTAATACACACACACACATTCACACACACATGCATTCATGCACTGAAAGAAACACACTCACACACACATCTGTAGATTACATTATGTACATAGAAATGGAGGAATATGAACTCACTCACACATGCATTTACTCTTTCTCTCTCACACTCACTATTTCTTCCTATATTTTCCTCTCTCTATTGCCCGCTCTCTATCTCCCTCTGTCTGTCTCCATCTCTCTCTCCCTTTCTCTCTCTCTCTCTCTCACACCCACACACACACACACACACACACACACACACACACACACACAGAGCGTTGTGATGTCAAACACCTCAGGCAGTGTGCGACAGCCCTTCATCCATCACTAAGGGATTAGTTATAGACTGATATATCACACAGGAGAGGAGAGGAGAGGGATGGAGGGAGCGAGGGAGGATGGCAGGTGATGGAAGAGGAGGAGAGGGGAGAGGAAGAGAGGAGAGAGGAGGAGGAGGAGGGGAGGGAGGTCAGGGGGAAGGGAAGGAGTGAGGGAGTGAGAACGGAAGGAGGAGGAGAGAGGTCATACGGGATTAGAAGGAGAAAGGGAGGAGGGGAGAGGAGGAGGAGATAGCCTGAGGAAAAGAGAGATCAGGGTCAGCAACATGGGAGAAGAGAGGGAAGAAAGGAGGGAGGGTGGGAGGACAAGAATGAGAGAGAGAGAGGTGGGGGGGGGGGAGGTATGTATGAATGTACATTCCCTGAAAAGCTCTATTTTTAATGGCTAATATTATATTTGGATCATTTATTTTTCCTCACAAACCAGTTACATTAACACAGAAATACTGATCAGTCAGTGGACAGAGGAGGGTCTGAATACACAGCAACACACACACACACACACACACACACACACACACAGACAGACACACACACACACGCACACAGAGTAATACATGGAAGGGGATGGTATTCATTTTCTGAAATGTTGACTTCTTGAATGTTTTGTTACATGCTTTGACAATATTGTTTGTTTGTAAACTGTCATGCCAATAAAGCACCTTGAATTGAGTTGAGAGAGAGAGAGAGAGAGAGAGAGAGAGAGAGGAAAAGGGGAGGAGAAGAAAAGGAAGATGGGAGGACAGATAGGAGGGAAAATAGGAGAAGGTAAAGAGGAAAGAGGGAGAGGAGGAGAAAGAGGGGAAGGTAGGGAGGAATGGAGGGAAAGAAAAAGAGAGGGACAAAGGCGGTAGGGAGGGAAGGAGAGAGAGGAATAGGATGGAGGCAGCGAATGAGGGAGGGGAGACCGGGGGAGAAGAGGAAAGAGGAGAAGGTAAAGAGGGAGAAGAGGAGAAAGAGGAGAAGGGAAGGATGACAGGAGAGGGAAAGAGCGAGGGAGGAAGTAAGATAGGGATAAAGAAGGAGAGTAGGAAACGGGCAAAGTGGTAGGGAGGGAATGAAGGGAAGGAGAGGAAGGAGGAATAGGAGGATGGATGGATGGAGGGAGGGAGGGAGGATGAGAAGGAGGAGGAGGAGGAGGAGGAGAGGTCAGGAGGAGAAACACAAGTCCAAACGATACCGACCGTCTGTGTTCTGTCTCGCCACAAACACAATTACTGACATCATGAATCAAGCTTTCCTTTTTTCTGACTGAAGCATTAGTGAAATTGAAGCGCAGCAGGGGGAGAGAGAGAGGGAGAGAGAGAGGGAGAGAGAGAGGGAGAGGGAGAGAGAGAGGGAGAGGGAGAGAGAGAGAGAGAGAGAGAGAGAGAGAGAGAGAGAGAGAGAGAGAGAGAGAGAGAGAGAGAAAAGTCATTATGAGAAGATAATTTATTCCGATACACAAATAGAATTGACCTTCGTTGTAGTTAGCGCCGGACTCACCGTTTCCCACCGGCATGACACGCAATCTCCAAGGTGTGTGTGTGTGTGTGTGTGTACGTGCACGTGCCTGTCAGTGTGTGTGTGTGTGTGTGTCTGTGTGTGTGTGTGTGTACGTGCACGTGCCTGTCAGTGTGTGTGTGTGTGTGTGTGTGTTCCTGTATGTGTGTGTTTGCACATACATACACCTACCCATGTGTGGATGTAGGTGCAAATGTGTGCATGCAATTGTGCCTGCAAGCATATGTAAATGTGTGTGTGTGTGCGTGTGCGTGTGTGTGTGTGTGTGTGTGTGTGTGTGTGTGTGTGTGTGTGTGTGTGTGTGTGTGTTATTACGCCAGTTGATTGGCGGGAGCTGTCACTCTGTGCTGACAGATGTAAACGCCAATCAAAATGAGGCGGAACAGAAAATAGATTCATCCGCTTCTCTCTCTCTCTCTCGCTCCCTTCTCCTCTTTCCCCTCTTTGCCCAATCCCCCCCTCTTTTTTTTTTTATTCGTTTTTAATTCTTTTCCATCACTTCCTCTCGTTCTCTCGCCCTATTCTTCATCTCTCTGTTTCTCTCTATTTCGATTGCCCTCATCTCTATCTGTCCTTCACTTCTCTCTTTCTTTCATGCAATCCGGTTGTAATAAAAAAAAAGCTTTATTGGCATGATTACACAGTACAGTGTCGACACCATGAAAGGATCATGTGTCATGGGTTGGACACGCCATTTTCACGTGTTTGTCACATGACGCGGTTAGCTAACGCTTCAGTCTAGGCGGCGGCGGCCACACTGATCCATCAGAAAACGGAATTATTGATGATAGATTTGTGTGAGTTAGTTTGTTTTAAGCGTAAACGTATTTACTTCAAAATAAAAGTGTCATTCTTGCTTTGTGTCCTGTGCTGTGTGCTTCAATCGCCCATATACTGTATATATATATATATATATGTATTTCCTCTAATATTGGCCCGGGCCTTTATTTCCCTCAGCTGTAGAGGGTACCAGGCCTTTATTGGAAGCAGGCTTATATTAGAGACAGGCCTTTATTTCTAATTCCCTCTGTTTGATAAGTATATTTGCTCATATTTTAGTACGAAGCCTCCTTGTTTTCTGATCTGCTTCTGTTGGGGTTCGTTAGGTAGCCGTTTTTTTGTTTCTGCAACACATTACCGATAATTACAGTAATCGACGGCACGCTCCAGAGACTTCCGCCGGCCGAGCCGTCTTGTGGCATACCGCCATCTTGTGGCACTCGTACGTTACTACAAACTACAGTTACATTATATAACAGGCACCAGGAGTTTACCGATATCCACAGTTGTTTTCTCCTTTGTTTTTTTCCCCGGCTTGTATTGGGGGCCGGCCTTTATTTGTTCGTGTCGACCACGGCCCCGGACATTATCGGAGACCCGGCTTTTAATTGGCTACCGGCCACTAGTAGAGGAAATACGGTATATATATATATGTTTATATATTTTTTTTCTACAAACAGAAAAGCAAAACAACCAATTTAGATTCAGTTTATTGCACAATCTTCTGAGTAAAACTACCCCAAAACAGGGTAAAAATGAAGCCCCAACCCCCCCCAACACTCACTCTCACACACACACACTTACACACACACACACACACACACACAAATCTCACTTCAAGCACTCCCTGAAAGCTGGCGGCCCTGGATGTCTGTCAGTGTCTGACTTCATTCTGATGCAGCCTTGCTACCAGCAGACAAACTGAGCCGGTTTGAAATCACAGTCAGAATATAAAAAGCTCTGAGGCCTGGAGAGAAGTTTGCTCCAAAAATAAATTATCCTTATTTCTGCCAATAAATGTCAGCAGAAGTGAAAGAATCGATAGAGAGTCAAGTTAAAAGTTTTTCAGATTGGGCTTCATGTCGACTCACACAGCCTCACACACACACTCTGTTTGGGTCTCTGCCTTTCCTGTAATCCTCTTTTTCATCTATTATTCCTTCTCTTTCTCTCATCCATCCCTCTGTTGTCTGGTTGTTTTTCCCCTGCTGGCTCTCGCTCTACCTGCCCTGCTTTGATACCAGGATGGCACGAGATGACAGCGCTCACGAACATGCTTTGTTTATCGTCCAATTAATATGCAAATTAATCTTTTAAATGGGAATGAGACGTGTTTGTTTGTGTGTGTGTGTGTGTGTGTGTGGGTATGGAAAGCCAAAAGGGTCACAATTTGCCTCCTTGCGGCGACAGAACTTTATGAGGTTACGGCGGTCAGCGTTCATTTTGTGCCGGCAGGTGGGTGATGTTGACATTTTGACTGTTTAATGTAGCAAAGCCAGACGGATTTTGACACCTATTTGCATGCATATTGTGTGTGTGTGTGTGTGTGTGTTTGCTCTGAATGTGTGTGTATGTTTTATGTATATGTGGGCTCTGAAAAGTAAACCCACTTGTGAATTCAAGGCACACGTGGTTTTTGGACACATGTTGGTTTTTCCCATTGACATTTTCACCTGTGAATTGTCTCTTTGCACGTGAAATGAAGTTTGCACATGTGAAACAAATTGGCAAATTTACATATCTAATGGGAGGTGAAAATGTGAAAAAAAAGTTCACAGGTAGTGTTCACTAGAAATTCACATTTTTCGTAATGCAACGTGACAAAAACTGTTCACATGTGAAAACCAACGCATGTCCAGAAAGCATGTGTGTGTTTTATTCACATGTGGGTTTTCACATGTGACTTTTTTGTATGAGATATGCATCCTAGGTGTGTGTGTGTGTGTGTGTGTGTGTGTGTGTGTGTGTGTGTGTGTGTGTGT
>NW_027282152.1:0-22500 GCF_046629955.1 Centroberyx affinis | reverse complement strand
AAATGGCTGAAGCTGGCAGTTGAGCAGAGGTTAAAAGATCAGTTTTTGCAGAAGTGGCATTATGAGCTTCAGAGAATGTCATCATGTGATTTATATTGTGACTTTAATGAGGACTTTAAGTTTGAAAAGTATCTACTTTGTGAAAATAGGAGGTATGGCCAGGCTATTTCGAGTTTCTAATAGCAGAATACCCAAAATAACATGAAGATACAAAGGTCTGGAAAGGAATAAAAGGTTTTGTAATTTATGTAATGACAACTGTCTGGGGGATGAATATCATGTTTTGTTTGAATGTAAACACACAAGCATTGTTGAGAATATAAAGAAGTACCTGCCAAAATACTTTGTAAACCATCCGTCTATGTTTAAACTATTATTAAACTATTATTGCAGACAGATAAACCAAGGATAATATGTAAACTGGGTGCATTTGAGTAATGTTTTGCCTCTATTTAAATAACTTAATTTGTGCTAAAGATCTATTCTGGTTGTTTACCATTGTACTGATGTTTTGTTTTATGTTTGTACTCCATACCACGATGTGTGGTCTAGAATAAATAAAATCTGAATCTGAATCTGAATCTAATAATAACTGTGATAGAGAGAGAGTCCCTGCAGTGTTTAAGCAGTGGATTATTGGATTACAGTCTGTTTGCAAGGCTTAAAGGCTGCTGGAGAAAACAAGAACCACAAAAACCACAACACCAACAGACGGAAAGAAGAAGAAGAAAGAGAAAGAGACGGAGGGAGAGAGAGAGAGAGAGAGAGAGAGAGAGAGAGGGAGAAGACAGGAAGTCTGTGTTCACAAACACAATAACTTATATAGAGAGGTAGGGACTCCAGTCACATGATGTAGAATCTAGTCAGAATAGAGTCACAATTGCTCGACGCGTGAAGAGAAGACCTGAGACTTTTGAGATTTGACTCGATGCGTGAAGAGAAGACCTTAGACTCGACTCCATGCATGAAGAGAAGACTTGAGACTTTTGAGATTTGACTCTATGCGTGAAGAGAAGACTTGAGACTTTTGAGATTTGACTCGATGCGTGAAGAGAAGACTTGAGACTTTTGAGATTTGACTCGATGCATGAAGAGAAGACCTGAGACTTTTGAGATTTGACTCCATGCATGAAGAGAAGACTTGAGACTTTTGAGATTTGACTCCATGCATGAAGAGAAGACTTGAGACTTTTGAGATTTGACTCTATGCATGAAGAGAGGACTTGAGACTCGACTGGATGCATGAAGAGAAGACTTGAGACTTTTGAGATTTGACTCCATGTATGAAGAGAGGACTTGAGACTTTTGAGATTTGACTCGATGCATGAAGAGAGGACTTGAGACTTTTGAGATTTGACTCGATGCATGAAGAGAGGACTTGAGACTTTTGAGATTTGACTCGATGCATGAAGAGAGGACTTGAGACTTTTGAGATTTGACTCGATGCATGAAGAGAAGACATGAGACTTTTGAGATTTGACTCGATGCATGAAGAGAAGACATGAGATTTGACTCCATGCATGAAGAGAAGACTTGAGACTCGACTCCATGCATGAAGAGAGGACTTGAGACTCGACTCCATGCATGAAGAGAGGACTTGAGACTCGACTGGATGCATGAAGAGAAGACTTGAGACTCGACTGGATGCATGAAGAAAGGACTTGAGACTCGACTGGATGCATGAAGAGAAGACTTGAGACTCGACTCCATACATGAAGAGAAGACTTGAGACTGGACTCCATGCATGAAGAGAGGACTTGAGACTTGACTCCATACATGAAGAGAAGACTTGAGACTCGACTCCATGCATGGAGAGGACTTGAGACTTGACTCCATACATGAAGAGAAGACTTGAGACTCGACTGGATGCATGAAGAGAAGACTTGAGACTCGACTCGATGCATGAAGAGAAGACTTGAGACTCGACTCGATGCATGAATGCATGAAGAGAAGACCGTATTACCGTTTGTCGCTCCAATGGTTCATCTCCAGACTCGAGGGTCCTGACTGAGAAATGATAGATGTGGATTCTGTTGGAAGGATTTTGACTGTGATGTATTTGTGTTTTCCATCAGAAGCAACAGGCCGGTGTGATTAGTGCTGGGAGACGATGAGTCAGGCCAGCAGACGGACCGGCAGGACAGATGAGCTTCGGCCTTCATCATGCATTCACCCAGCAGATCCTGCATTACAGATCCTGTAATACTCAGTTTTCTTTTTTTTTTTGCCAGTTCTGCATTCACATGGCTGCTGTTTAGCAGAAAACCAAGAAGAAAATCAAACCCAGAAGACAAACAATAAACAAACATGGATGTCTGTTAAAAAGCTAATGTTATGTTATGATGGCTAACTACAGAAGTGTAATAAAGCTGTGTGTGTGTGTGTGTGTGTGTGTGTTTGTATCCACTGCCTGTCAACAGTTTGGGGACACCTTGCCTTTTCTAAATTTTCAAAGTACTTTTTGATTTTCTCTGTTATTTTTCAATGAATGAGTAAGGGGAAATATCTATTTCCTAATACTTTGGATCTGTTTCTTCAACACTCAGCTTCATGTTCATCAAAGCGTCTCTTTGGTGTGAAGAGAAGGTTTTTCATGTCAGAGCGTCTCTGACTGTCGGCATGAAGGAAGTGTGAGCAGGAAACTAAACCTATAGTTAGTCTTTAATGGGGTTAAGTTATTGCAAACCGACAAAGAAAACATGCTGATTTATTAAACATTTTCAAAAGCTAGGTTTCTCCAACCGTTTGTGTTTGTGTTTTCTTACCATTGACTGACACAAAACTAGATTTTTCCACCATGTTTATAAGGTTAAAGGTTATCGTCGTGTCATAACGCGAAAACTCGGGTAGCTACATTTTCTCTGACCTTCCAAGTTCATTAACTTTTGAACGCCGTTCAAGTTAAATTTCCAAGTAGAAAATTTATTTTTTCCGATATAGCCGTTAACATGTGAATGTAGGATTAAACACACAACTAAACTGCGACTGGATAGATGGATGGAAGGATGGAGGGAGGGAGAAAAAGGAGAGGGAGGAGTGAGTTAGATGGAGGGATAGAGGAAAAGAGAGAGATGGATGAGGGATGGATGAATGGATGTATGGAGGAGAGGGAGGGGCAAGGGGGAGTCATTCCTATGTTCCCAGGGTCCTATGTTCCCCAGTTCTAGGGTTAGGGTTAGGGTTACAGTTTAGCGTTAGGGTTAGAGACCTTCAAAATTAAATAAAATGATAACCATTGGTTTTCTTGTGTTTATATAGCTGTTTTGAAGCCTTGTTCCAATAAAAAAAAACTGAATAATATTTATGAAATATTTTAACTTGAAACAGGTCAAATTTGACCCAAACACAATAGGAGGGTTAATATGTGTTAACAGAATATTGCAATGGGGAACACAGGACCCTGGGAACATAGATACGCTCCCGGTGAAGGAGATGGAGGGATGATGGATGGATTGAAGGATTGACAGAAGAAGTGGACTGATGGATGGCTTGACGGACAGAAGGATGGATGGATGAGACCTGAAGCACATTTTCACCAGCGCCGCAAAATAACATCAAAGCTTCAGTTGTCAGTTTATCTCTCTGACATTCCCTTCAGTAACTCCCTTGCATGTTTCTGTCTCATTCTGGAGGCGGCCTGTCATCCACGAGGACATGATCTGTATTCTAACAGATTCACACCTAATCTCCTGTGTTTTCCCCTGTTTGTGAAAGAGGAAATATAATTCTCTGGTGTTGTTACTGCAACAGAGAGCAAACTAACAGATTTTCAACAAGTGATGGGAGCAAAGTTGCTGACAGAAAGTGAAGGAAGCCTCCAGCTGTGAAAAACTGTCTCCCGATAGTTGTTTTCTATCTGTTTCACAAAGTGATGCAGGCACTTTCATTGCGTATTCCTCATATCTGTAAGAAATGCCATTCTTTTGCAGAAAAAAAACATAATTTATCTGGCAGTGCATGCTGTAGTTCAATTAAGTCAGGAAGTACACAGGCTTAATTGCAGCAGCAGCCGGGGGAATCCTCAACGAAGACGCAGTGCTGTGAAACAGTTGGATGCAACTACAGTACATTATGTGTTTTCCCAACCCAGACTCTGAAATCATTTAAGGAGGGAATTAAAGATCCATATTCTCCACTTTCCAGAGTTTTATTTTGTGTCTTGAGGTCCATTCAAAGCTGTGTGTGTGGTGTCATGAACCAAAAAATCTATTTTTCCACGTTCATTTTCCAGCATCTCTCTGAGCCTTACCAAGAACAGGCTGTTTCTGTCTCCGTGTCTTTAAGGCTCATTAATATTAACGACCCCTCTGTTCCGATTGGCTAACCGTTTCCAGAGTGAAACGTGAGACGCCGCGGCACGGCGGCTACAGGTAGGGAAAACTCTCCGGTAATAAACGACGACAACCGCTCAACCGCTTTGAAAAAAACACTTTGTTAGTCTATTATTTCTTACAAAAATGATAATGAGCGAACCTTTGTGACGCCACAAAGTTAAGGAAGTCCAAACGGCTCGTTTAGAGGCTCGCTGCACTAATATGGATTGTGTGGATTTAGTTTTGATACTTTCACCATGTTTAGATAGACCATCCAACTCCTTTATCATCACAGAGGCAAAGGGAGTCCTGTTTACACCATATGGGACCTTTAAACAAATAAGATAAGATGAAACTTTACTGATGTTAGATCTGGTTTGAAACTTAAAATAGAAATAATGCTGCTGCCATTAGGACTTTGCACTCTAACGGATGATCCACTTTTAGGAACTAAGACAACATTTTCTGGATTTTCCTCTCAGGCTGTTCTGTTCTTTTCCACTTTGCATGTTCTTACATTTTTCCACAGATGCTCTAAGGAAGTTTTCTCTGCTGCTTCTCTGTGGCTTCACCCTAACCCTAACCCTAACCCATATGATGTAGGCGGAATTAGCCACTAAAATAAAGTGGAAAAAGGCAGCCGGTGGCGGTGTGCCACGTGCTCCACAACAACCAGACGAGTAGCTGAAAAAGCATTAATAAAAAATGTCATTGTTATTAAATAAACAAATATCAGAAACAACAAAGGAACTCAGAGAGAGAATGCGTCTCTTTTATCTTCCTCCTGCAGCTTGTTCCTGCAGCTGCCTGCCTCAGCGAGTTAGCTTCAGTGTTTGATAGTACGATGCTCTTTAACAAAGGAAACGGCGTGAAGAGAAATCATTTCTTTTAAATGGAACACATTTAATGTGCTCAGTATTGATAATGCTCAAGAATGCTTCGTGTTTCTTGTAGATTATAACAACAAAAATCCTTCTTTCAGCAGCTGTGTGTGTTGAACCACCAAACATGTTGGCACAAGGACAGAAAAGCATTAAGTCTAAATCCCATCGAACCCTCGGCCTGCTCGTGTTTTGTCTGGTTTTTCCGTTCGGTTGGTGCTGACTCCGCCCACCTGGGCCGTGTCAGCGTTGACCAGGACCCCATCTGAACTGTTGTTTGGTCACATGCGTCCAAAGGATGTGACTGGTCAGGCATACCAGAAGCGCTTGATATACCACACCAGGGCCCTCATTTATCAACAGTGCGTATGCACAGATGTGTGTGTAATGGGTGCATGGGTGAATTAATCAACTTGTACTTGTACTTAGGAATGTGTGTAAATATAAGCACAGCTCTGACCATGCTTACACACAGCATCCAGTGGTAGAATAGGGAAACAAATAGAAAGCATTGCGAGTGAACAGTCACAGCAAGCATTAAACAATCTCAACATCCACGTGTTCATTTTTTTTAATTAATAATTACTCAATTAGTAATTTTGTCTAGTTAGAAACAGACATGTAGCCTAATTGGTGTCAAAATCTATAAAAGACATCTGTGACAGGTATTTGAAAATGTAACATGGCTCATCTCGCATTACTGGAAGATTTAGCTAGAGAGCGTGCTGATCTGCTTGGTGAGAGCACAGAGCGGCTTCTGAGTAGGTACCGCTTCCCAAAACAGATATTGCTAGATCTATGCCATGATTTGGGACCTACTGTATGTTGGAGCGAGAAACTAAACGCACAAAAGCCATTCCTGTGTACATCCAAGTCCTGTCCACCCTGGGGGGTTTTTGGCCACCGGCACGTTCCAGCGTGAGGTTGGAGATAGATCGGGCATTTCCCAGCCCTCAATGAGCTAGATTATTCCAGCCGTGTTGGATGCCATAATTTCCCTGGGCCCGAACTAAAGCACATCCAGTTCCCTTACACGACTCCACAACAAGCCCAGATCAAACGGGGATTTCACGCCATCGCTGGATTTCCAAATATAATAGGAGCAATAGACTGCACCCACATAGCAATAAAAACACCATCACACAATGAATTTAATTATGTCAACAGAAAGGGGATTTCATTCCATCAATGTACAGATAATCTGTGATGCACATTTGGCTCTGTTAAACGTTGTTGCCCGGTGGCCTGGAGGAACGCACGACTCCTTCACTGTGCAGAACAGATCTGTGGGTGGAGCTGCTGAAGATGGATGGCTCATTGGTGTTGCAACATGCTTAAAATGCTATTGCTGGGGTAAGTACAGTTATTAAAACATATCTAATCTATAGGTGATCAGGGTTATCCACTGAAGCCATGGCTCATGACTCCCTTAGCCAACCCGAGGACCCAACAGGAGCAGAATTAGAACCGGGCCCATGCGCGCTCTCATCATGGCTTGCCGTGTGCTCCACCACCTGGCCATCAGACAGGACGTCCCGCTGCAGGAACCCCCCAAGACCAGACGACCCCATACCTGACGCAGAGCCTCTACCACCTCCTAATGCTCCTAATGGGCTGGGATCATACAGAGATTTTAGGTAAGTCTGCCCATTAGCCGAGCTCAGAAAAATAAGAGAAAAGCATTTATTTTGCAGCATGGTGACAAAATGACTGAAATCACAATATTAGTTAACAGTCTAAGGTTTATTAACCATTTGGGTTGCACAGGAAGCGATTTGTTTTAGTGATTCATTTATTTCCATTAATACATTGGAAATGTTTGTCAGTTGGTCCTTTATTTCAGTTATTGCTTTGGTCGTGTCCCTCTTGATGTCCTCCCGACGCACCGAAGAGGGTATGGACGGGCAAAGTTTCTGAGTTATTTAAGAAAATATATTTTCACATTAATGTCAAATTTGGTTTAATCTAAATAACAATTATTTCATGGTTAGTCCGTCACTTAAAATTATTTTCTCTTACACATCGAAATAAAGGTTTGCAAACACAGCGGTTTGTTTCTTTTACCGTCAGTATGGATGTTCGATGGTCCAGCTTGTTCTGTGGGTCCAGAGTCACTGTCTCCATGTTCAGTGATGCCAGAGAGAGCTGTATCACCAATCAACCCGGTCTCACAGCAGTTTGTGAAATAGTCACGTAATTTAATCTATTGATTCGTGTTCATGGACACGATTTTTCCATTTTTTTCGTGTCACTCAGCATGACTTTCAAACTAACGTATTTCAATTGGAAGTATCTTTCGTGCCTGCACCATGTTTTCTTTCTGTCAGTCGGGACTCGGGAGCACCCAGCCTCAGCGGCCGTTACTATGGTGAAGCAAGACGCCAGCTAAAGCCGTAACATAACCTATGATATCTTTAACATTCCTCAACACAAAAACTCTAAAGTGTCATTGATAACTCAACAATACGATAGGTAATTGTTGTAGCCATCCGTTTAAATTATTTCACCTTCGATTCTAAGAAATCAAGTTTTTTTTGTCAGTTTTGGTACGATAGCAGAGGCTGGCCTACAGCCTCCTATCGTATTGAGTTATCAAGGACACTTTCGTGTTTTTGTGTTGAGAAATGTTAAAGATATCATAGATTATGTTATGGCTTTAGCTGGCGTTTTGCTTCACCATAGTAACGGCCGCTGAGGCTCTTGGGTGCTCCCGAGTCCCGACTGACAGAAAATAAACGTGGTGCAGGCACGAAAGATACTTCCAATTGAAATACGTTAGTTTGAAAGTCGTGCTGACTGACACGAAAAAAATTGAAAAATCGTGTCCATGAACACGAATCAATAGATTAAATTACGTGACTATTTCACGAACTGCCGTGAGACCGGGTTGCGCCAATGATGCTGGAAATGCATGTGTCCAAAGGTGAGAGTTCTGCTGTGCTCTGTCCTCCAGTTGCACAAATGTCTCGCTTATGTGCAGAGACACATTTTTTTGCACTGAGTTTAATATCAAAGATCTCTCCTCAGACCCTACAGAATTAACTGCACTTGTTCCCATCTCCCATGCAGCATTTTTTCTTGTGTTAGTTACACCTGCACTAAGTGAACTAAACTACAGCTTTTGGTTGGATTCAACTTCAGCAACAAGCAACCTCAACTTCTGTTGCAGAAAAGTTTCTTTTAATTGCTCTCTTTGCCATTATTCCGGTGAGGAAAAAAAGCAATTTTCACGTGTTTTTTAAAGGGATGTTTTGTTACCATATATGGTTAATTGGGGGCGTTTCTGAATGCAAATGACCTCGAACGTGCACGAGCATGGTGCTTTAGAACGTGTGGGATTTATCAACACTGATTACATACTGGTGTGCGCATGTTTGATAAATACTGATTTTTTTGTACTTCTGCACATTCTAAATTTTATTCGTAAGAGAGAATGTAGACACTTTTCTACACGATGTTGATAAATGAGGGCCCAGGACTTTCAGGGGAATTGAAAAGTCTGTTTCTCTCTCTGTCTACCTGCTGGTCTCTTTTTTGTCTGCTTCTCTCTCTGTTTGTCCCAAACAAGCAGCCAAACCCTCAGCTGGATGTTGAAGTCGATCCTGAAGCTCAGCAGCAGCAGTTCCTCTAACGTCCGCTAGAGTCCGGCTCCAAAAAGACTCCAAACCTCCAACTCCATGAAGTCAGTGGACCACAAACCAACTTCTGATAAAAAAAATAAAGTCAATACATTTTCTCCACAAGAGGTTTTGGCCTCAGCAGCTAATTTCACTTCTTCTAATCTGTGTCCTTATGGAGATTTTCAAAACAATTGTGTCACTAACAGATATAACAGATAAAACACGGGGTTGTTTTCCTAGTGATTGACAGGTCGATTACAGGCCAATAGCAGGCGGAGCTGCGGCTCTGCAGACGCCTCCAACATGGCGGCGACCGTAAACACAATCTGCAGCTTCAAAACCTGCAGAAGAAGAAAGAAGGAAGAACACTCACTGCTTCATCTGGTTTTACAGGTTTATTCTCACAAATTTCTGAGGTTTTTTTCTAGTAAATTTCTGACTTTAATCTCAGACATTCTGGTCCCGACTCAACTTCCTCCCTCCTCAAATTGTCTGACTGTCGGTCTCTCCATTTCCTCCCCCTGTTGTCTTTACACGTCTCTCCCACTTTGCCCCCTACTCTCTCTCTCTCTCTCCCTCTCTCTCTCACACACCCTCTTTCTGTCTAGTCTGCTGTAATAGGCCAGCAGACAGCATGTGTGTGTGTGTGAGTGTGTGCTTGCTTGTTTATGCAGCCTTTGGCTTTAGTTGGTAATTTAGGTGAGAGGTGATTCATCACATAATGAAGCATGTAGTAAATTGTCTTTGTGTATGTGTGTGTGTGTGTGTATGTATGTGTGTGTGTGCGTGTGTGTGTGTGTGTGTGCGTGTGTGTGTGTGTGTGTGTTGGTTGTAGTAGTAATTCCCCTCATACAATATTCAGGTTGTTGACATCTCAAGGCTGGTGATAAAACACAAACAACACACACACACACACACACACACACACACACACACACACACACAGGTTGAATGATGAGTGGAGAAATTGCTTGTTTATCCTTTGGCTCCTGTTGCTCAGTAATTCATGTTGATGGATGAGTAATCAGCTAATGATATGAGCGAGAGAGGTAGAGAGAGAGAGAGAGAGAGAGATAGAGACAGAGAGAGAGGGAGAGAGAGAGAGAGAGAGAGGCGCAAGGAGAAAGGAGAGGAAGAAAGGCAAAGAGATGGAAGGAAAGTCAGACAAGACAAACAAGGAGAGAGTGAGACAGACAGACAGGCCTGTTGTTTTTATATATTTCTTACTTACTTACTACTTCTAGTGAATTATATTTATTTCTGAGACAAAAATCTTTCTAGTAACGTCATTGGCTGCTAGAATGTAAAAATGTCATTACAAAGTGACAATAATATAATTTGGATGGAGAGCTTGTGAAACTGTGATGGTCAAGAGACTCATTAGTGATTACTACAGCAGAATAACATGGAGCTGATATCACCATTCATGTTCCTGACAGCAGAATAACATGGAGCTGATATCACCATTCATGTTCCTGACAGCAGAATAACATGGAGCTGATATCACCATTCATGTTCCTGACACAACATATGGATTGACACAGTTTTGTATTGCGATATATAGAATTTTGATATATCGTCCCGTCACAGGTAGACAGACAGAGAGACAGAGAGACAGAGAGACAGAGAGAGACAGATAGAGAGAGAGAGAGAGAGAGAGAGACAGACGGACTATTTGAAGGGAGATTAGCTGTCTGTCTTTGTCTTTCTGTCGACCTTTGTCTTTCCATCTCTCTCTCTCTCTCTCTCTCTCTATGAATGATGCATATACCACTTGATAGACTAAGCACACATTGAAAATCAGCCTTGACCTTTGCTGCTGTGCTCAAAGCCAGCTCTCCTCTCTTCTCTTCTCCTCACTCCCCCTCTCCTGTCCTCTCCTCTCATCTTCTCTTCTCCTCTCTTCTCTCCTCCTCTCCTTTCTCTCTCTCTCTCCCCCTCTACTCTCCTATCTTCTCTTCTCCTCACTCCCCCTCTCCTGTCCTCTCCTCTCATCTTCTCTTCTCCTCTCCTCTCTTCTCTCCTCCTTTCCTTTCTCTCTCTCTCCCTCTCCTCTCCTATCTTCTCTTCTCTTCTCCTCTCCTCTCTTCTCTCCTCCTCTCCTCTCTCTCCCCCCTCTCCTCTCCTATCTTCTCTTATCTTCTCCTCTCTTCTCTCCTCCTCTCCTCTCCTCTCTCTCTCCCCCTCTCCTCTCCTCTCTTCTCTCCTCCTCTCCTCTCTCTCTCCTCTCCTCTGCGCTTGGGGCTGTCGACTCTCCTCTCCTCTCCTCTCTCTCTCTCCCCCTCTCCTCTCCTCTCTTATATTCCCCTCTCCTCTCCTCTCTTATCTTCTCCTCTCCTCTCCTCTCCTCTCCTCTCCCTCTCTCCTCTCCTCTCCTCTGCGCTCGGGGCTGTCTACTCTCCTCTCTCCCCCTCTCCTCTCCTCTCCTCTCCTCTCCTCTGTCTCTCTCCCCCTCTCCTCTCCTCTCCTCTCTTATCTTCTCCTCTCCTCTCCTCTCTCTCTCTCCCCCTCTCCTCTCCTCTCCTCTCTTATCTTCTCCTCTCCTCTCCCCTCCCCTCCCCTCCCCTCCCCTCCCCTCCTCTCCTCTCCTCTCCTCTCCTCTCCCTCTCTCCTCTCCTCTCCTCTGCGCTCAGGGCTGTCTACTCTCTTCTCCTCTCCTCTCTCCCCCTCTCCTCTCCTCTCCTCTCTCTCTCTCTCTCTCCCCCTCTCCTCTCCTCTCCTCTCTTATCTTCTCCTCTCCTCTCCCCCTCTCCTCTCCTCTCCTCTCCTCTCCTCTCCTCTCTCTCCCCCTCTCCTCTCCTCTCCTCTCTCTCTCCTCTCCTCTCCTCTGCGCTCGGGGCTATTTACTCTCCTCTCCACCATTATGGAAATCGCAGGAAAGTGGAATTTGACCCAGACTCCGGTGCGGCTGCTGAAAACCACCGGGTTCAATTTGCAAGGAATGCTTTTACATTTGAGAGATGCTGCGTGGCAGATTTAGTCTCTGTTGTGTTCAGGTGATGACCCCACCCCCCACCCCCCTTCCCCTTTCTAAAATCAAGCCATACTTCATTCTAATTAATGCCTAAATACATTGTGGCCTAATCACACTTAAAATGTATTCAATGTAAACTACTTAAAGGTCAAATGTGTAATATTTCTGCCCTCCTGGAGCATAACATGACTAGTAAAGAGAGTGAGAGTGAAACAAAGTGCACATATTTCTGCATTCAGACACACAGGAGCAGGCCGAGGCTGAAGGCTCCTGCCGGAAAATATAATTTGAGACTTTATTACTAATCTGTAGGGTGTTCTGGTAAATTCAGCATGTTTATAATCCTGCAAACAGCTTGAATTTTAACGGACCAGGGAAGTGGAGTTACTTCACACACAAAATAGCAACTCCCCTACCTTCAATATGTTCCAAAAATCCACAGAGAGCAGGTAAAACATGACAGAAGGTTGATTGTTGTTCATGTGAAACAGTCCAACCTGCCCACCATGCTGATGATGGTCTCGCTCTGCGGAGGGCAGAGTGTTGTTGTCATGACAACGCTGAGCGATAGATGCCAGCACTGGACCAGAAATTACACACAGACCGTTTAAGATGATACATAATGATACAGAAATCCTCAAAAAGGTCAATTTTTCAATGTATTTATGTATTTATTTTGTGTTTTGTCTATTTTACCCATTATTTTTAAACTATATTTTTACTCTTACATCCATTTTTTTTTTTTTTTATCAATGTACTTCTGCAGATGCGGTTAGATACAGGCTGGGTGAGGAAGTTGAGGGCGTCAGGAAAATATGTTCAGCTGCTTTTAAACCCGTGAAATATGTGTCAGTGTCACTGCATCTCCAATCTGCACTTCTCAATAGAAGTATCTGTCAGGAAAAAAAAAAAAAGTAGAGTATCACCTCACCTGTCTGAATTGCAGGTGTCACTTCAGATTCAAATGGTGCATATCCCATTTTGGAGTGAAACTTTTCATATACCCGCAAACTATATTCAGTCTTTTTTTTTTTAACAGTCTGTACAAGGAGTAATTCTCTGTAGAATATCTGTCTGGTATCAAGAAGAACAGTCTGATTAGTATTCTGCACTGCCAGCATTCAAAACTTAGTATTCACACAGTATCAAGTGGTTTCCTTGCAGCAGTTGGGAGATACATGGAAAGTCTCAACAAGGAAAGTTTTGCAATCAAAAACTCTCATCATATCAGTACTTTCAATTAAAACACAATTTAGAGTTATATGCCAGCAGACAGGCAACAGAAGGCCGGTTTTCACTTCCCAAGGCAAACACTAATTTCCTTAAACACACAGTAGAATATAGAGCAATGAAAACATGGAATTATTCACCACTGTTACTGACTAAATTAACACAGAAATCAATGTTTAAAAAGCAAATAAGGAAACACCTAGGAACATCATATTTGTAGGATGCTATGCATATTGTAGTTTTTGCTGGTAACTGTTGAGAGAGTCATCAGTGTAAGTTTTACTCTTACATATTAATGTTATTTTTTTTAAATGTGGACCCCAGGAAGACTAGCTGTGCTTTAGGGCAAAGCTAATGGGGATCCTAACAAACAAATAAACAAACTACATTATGAATTTCTTTTGATTTTATTTATTTTTCTTTTTTCTGTATAATTTTCAACTTTATTTATTCTTGCTCAGAGTTTTGCTGAGCAGCCAGGCTCTTCTCTAGCATCGTCCTGTTTCACATTCACACAGTTCAACACGTTCACACTGGGAGCTTCTTCTTCTTCTTCTTCTTCTGCTGTTGCTGCCGGCTGCTGAGACGATCTACTGGAGAAACTGCAGGTGAAGAAGCTGCAGATCAGGTGGCTCAGGTCGTTTTCACACTCGGTCCATTTGTTCAAGTCCAATTCAGAGTTTCTATTGCTCCCAAGCTGCCCGGCATCGCTGCTTTGGTTTCAGTCATACTGGGCACATAATGTCCATAAGTCCTATGTTCCCAGGGTCCTATATTCCCCAGTTCGAGGGTTAGGGGTTAGGGTTAGGGTTAGGTTGGTTGTTTGTAGATTTTTACCCAGAGCCCTGACCACAACTGTTTCACAGAACAGAAGGGCTTTTTATGAGAGCTATCGGTTAGAGACCTTCTAAATCAAATAAAATGATAACCATTGGTTTTGTTGTGTTTATATAGCTGTTTTGAAGCCTTGTTCCAATAAAAAAAAAACTGGATAATATTTATGAAATATTTTAACTGAACCAATAGGAGGGTTAATGTGTGTTAACAGAATATTGAACTGGGGAACATAGGACCCTGGGAACATAGATACGCTCCCGGTTCTCTTGGAACTGGACTCAGGTGAACTCTGTGGTTCCTTGGTCCGCACCCAAATTCTTTTTTTTTTTTTTTGAGAAAAACAAACCAAAAAAAAAAAAAGGTAATTACAGACTTACATACAAAAAAACACATCCTTATAAAGAAATAATGAGATAACAGACCACAAAAAGGGGGGGAGGGTATGGTGGGTGGTAATACGTCTAGTAGGGTTTTACTTAATATTTATTAATAGATAATAATTATTAATAAGTCTCTCTTCTTCCCCTCTCTTCTCCCCTCCTGTTCCTCCCTCCTTCCCTCTCTCTTCCATCCTCTCTCTCTTCTTCAACTCTCTTCTCTCCTCTTCCTCCCTCCTTCCCTCTCTTCTCTCCCCTTCTTCCTCTCTCCTTCGTCCTCTCTCTCTTCTTCCCCTCTCTTCTCTCCCCCTCTTCCTCCCCCCTTCCCCTCTCTCTTTCATCCTCTCTCTTCTTCCCCTCTCTTCCTCCCTCCTTCCCTCTCTCTTCTTCCCCTCTCTTCTCTCCTCCTCTTCCTCCTTTCCCTCTCTTTCATCCTCTCTCTCTTCTTCCCATCTTTTCTCTCCCCCTCTTCCTCCCTCCTTCCCTCTCTTTCATCCTCTCTCTCTTCTTCCCCTCTCCTCCTCTTCCTCCCTCCTTCCCTCTCTCTCTTCCTCCCCTCTCTCATCTCTCCTCCTCTTCCTCCCCCCTTCCCTCTCTCTTTCATCATCTCTCTCTCTTCTTGCCCTCTCCTGTCTCTGCTGGTGGGAACGGAGCTGAAGACCTTTGAGAGTCACTTCAAACTCTTTCATCTCTGATTGGGCCTGCTGAGCTGCCCGCACACTTCCCACGCAGGAGGAAAAGGTTAGCGAATGAATATTTTTTTATATATATATATATATATATATATCTTAAATTGAGACTAATTTCACCCTCAAATTTCAATTCAGTGTCTCCCCCTCTCTTTCACTACCTGTCCTCTCTCATCATTTTTACTGCTTCATAAAAGGAGAGAGACCAGAGGAGAGTGGATTGCCTTGCTCGTTAAAATGCTTTATATTCCAGAGAGACACAGGGGGGGGGGGGGGGGTGGGAGAGAGAAGAAATGAGAGGAAGGAGGGGAAATAGAGAGAAAGACAAGGAAAGAAGGAAAAGAAAAAGACAGAGAAAGAGAGTAAGTGCTAAACTACACAGCGTATCCACAAACCTTGTTGTGGCCCAGTTGCAGCACTTAAACATTTTAAACTTGTTCCACTGTGGTCTGTAGGTTGTGTTGAGCCTATATCTATATTTTACCTACAGGTAAGAGAACGACAATTATCTAGTTTTGATTATTCTTCCATAAACAACTCAGGTTGTACCATGAGGAACATTGATGTACCATATAGAAGGACTTATGTCTCTTTTTTTGAGTGTAGGCATACTGCAGCCAAACAGAAGCTTGTCAGAGGCTCCATAGACCTCATCTCCAATATTTATTTCAGTGACATTGATTCATGTATCCTCTATTCTGTTTACTGACATGGTGATAAATGACTATGTCTAGAAAATGTGCTCAGTAGAGCGCAGACCTCCTCCATGTCTGACAACACCCTGCAAGGAAGTTATGCATCTTTTGGTGATATGCCTCACCCGCCACCACACTCCCTTTGGGCCGATCGACATGAAAAGTGAATCAGTTCTTCCTTGGCCCATAACCAACCTTCATACCAAGTTTTGTGCAAATCCGTGCCCAACTTTTTGAGATATCCTGCTAACAGACGGACGGACAGACAAACATACAGACGCAGGTGAAAACATTACCTCCATATGTAGGGTGCATGCAATATGTTAGATTTTTTTTTTTTTTTTTCTTCTTCAAAATGTTTTACGGCATTTTAGAGATGCTATAACCTTTTTACTAACACTCTTACTTTTACAACGAAGGGTTGACTGTGTCATGTGGCTATGTAGTGTGTATCTGTCAACTGTCTATCTGTTAAAGTGAAATGACTCCTGAGCCCAAGATAAATTTCTTTACGGGGACAATAAAGTATATTCTATCCTAACAAGCAAAATCTAGGCATTTACATACAGTTATATACACACTGATGAGCCACAACATTAAAACCACTGACAGGTGAAGTGAATGACATTGATCATCACGTGACAGTGGCACCTGTCAAGGTGTGGGATATATTAGGCAGCAAGTGAACAGTCAGTTCTTGAAGTTGATTTGTTGGAAGCAGGAGAAATGGGAAGCGTAAGGATCTGAGCGACTTTGACAAGGGCCAAATTGTGATGGCTAGACGACTGGGTCAGAGCATCTCCAAAACGACAGGTCCTGTGGGGTGTTCCCGTTCAGCAGGATAATGCGCCCTGCCACATTTTGTTCAGGAATGGTTTGAGGCAGTGGTTCTCAAACTTTTTCACGTCAAGGACCCCTAAACTGACACAAATTAGACCACAGACCCCCATCTGATAAGATCTTTGACTTTAGATGTTTTATTACAGAAAGTGTATGAAACCCATGACCAAAATAGTCATAGATTCTGTCATTGTGTTACTTATGGATGGAATTAAAGTGAAAATAAATTATTCCCCCTCTGGAACCCCCTCGAGAACCACTGGTTTGAGGAACATGACAAAGAGTTCAAGGTGTTTGCCTCCAAATTCCCCAGATCTCAATCCGATCGAGCATCTGTGGGATGTGCTGGAACAACAAGCCCGGTCCACGGAGGCCCCCACCCCACCTCGCGACTCACAGGACTTAAAGGATCTGCTGCTAACGTCTCGGTGCCAGATACCACAGGACACCTTCGGAGGTCTTGTGGAGTCCAAGCCTAGTCGACGGGTCAGAGCTGTTTCGGCGGCAACGAGGGGGAAGTACACAATGTTAGGGATGTGGTTTTAATGTTGTGGCTGATGGGTGTAGCTCAAATACACAACAGACCGCCGCATCGTCCGACAGAAGCAGAAGTCATGTGTGTCTCCAGAGTTGTTTCAGATGCAGCAGTGTGTTGCAGGTTTGATCGTCCCTTCAGACAGAGGAGAGAAAGAGGAAACGAAGCCGGTGGAGCTGTGAGAGAAAAGAGAGCGGGGAAAAGCTGAAAACTGGCTGGCGGTGATTCATTCTCATCTCCGCTCAGATGACACGTCGTCAAGATAAAACCTATTTTCTCTTTTTTCTTTTTTCACTTTTGAGAGCCACTCTCCTTGAGTGTATTTCTGTCCCTCTCTCCCTCATACGCACACACACACAAACACACACACACACCGATGACATTTTCATTAATGGGAATTTAACTTTAACTCTTAACTGTTTTTGGTGCTATAAAGCAGTGGTTCTCAACCTTTTTCATATCAAGGACCCTAATTTAGTCCACATCAGAGCCACAGACCCCATTTGATGAGATTTTGTCTCTCGGACCCAAATCTGAGAATATTTTTATTGTCAGATATGATTTTGTCCAGAATTCCATGAGTATCTGTATTGTAGGTAGCGAGATAACAGAGAAACTATGATAAAAATAGTCATTTTTCTACATTCTCTAATTGTGTTAATTTTCTTGTAAATTAAATAATGTTGAAGTTTAGCAATTCATCAATTTGCTGGGAACCCCCTGGAACTCCCTCAAGGACCCCTGGTGGTCTCCGGACCCCACGTTGAGAACCACTGCATTATAGACATTGGACATACAGACCATTTTGCCAAAAGTAGTCCATAATATAAATGAGGCAGATTGCTTACAGCCTTCTGTAGCTCGATAAACCTGTGGACTCAAGGTCTGCACTGTCCCAAAAGGCTCTTGTTCCAAAAAAACACTTAACAAGGAATAACTTCCCTTCATTTGTTTGTTTTCAGCTTAAAGAACTGGACAGATAAGGACTGTGGACCATACCGGATACCTTTCAGTCCTGTTCCGTTTCTACAAAGCTCTTTTCCGCTGTCATCTTCTGACGTTAACCTTCAGACTCCAGCTGCAGGAGAGAAAGTGCTCGGACGTTTTGTATCATGTTGTGCTGTGGAACACAAAGTTCACAATGAACCTGAATGTTCTTTGCCTCTTTGACTGAGATCAATTCAAAGTAACGGGAAAACTTCCAGCTGCTGAAAGTCTGCGTCTCTCCCTCAGCCTCCAGCTTTTATTTTGCTGTTTTAGCGAACAGCCGACGAAAAGCTGCTGCATGTCCTGAAGACACAGAGGAGGAAAACACACACAGGGACACTGATTATGTAGCTGCGGTTACATGAAACATTTTTTTTCATTCTGAATGAAATCATTCCAAAGGAAGACTGACAAGCAAGTGTTTATATGAGCGCTAAAGTTTACATGCTCCATAGTATGGAATCAGAATAAAAGTTTCTGACATGTGCAAAACAGCGAATCAGCACTCTAACATGGGCTTACGTTTTTAAAAGATGGAGCTGTGTCGGTTATTTCTTTCCTGCTGTTCTTTCTGATGAAGCAACAGCTTTATCAAAACATGCGACTCCATAAGTGTCAGAAAAAGACGTTTTGTTTTCACCGCTGTAAACCGAAACTGGCCCAGAGAGGCGGAGTCAGGACTACCTACATCAAGCCCGAGCGCCCCGGGGTTAATAACAAGCACATCCATTCAAATCCTCGAAAAAGGGAAACGTTATTGACGTGACTTAACGTTAAATGCGCGAGCGTGTGCAGAAAGAGGCGAGATAAAGAAAGTGATCGGAGTGTTTACATTACAAAATTTTATCCATCAACCGGATTATGAAAGGGTTAAACCAGCCCTCTCAAACGGAATGAAATTTCATTCGGATCGGCCCAGTTTATTCTGACTGAAGCATTTTCATTCTGATTGGGCTGCTATTCCTGATTAAAAGGCTCCATGTAAACACAGCTATTGCTCAGGGGACAAAACCTTTGAGCTTGATTGTAGCTCCTGCTGCTTTGTTGATCACTAAATAAAATCCCAGTCTGGTTACACGCTCTCTATCTCCGGTGACTGTTTTGTTCCCAGGATCAAATACAGTTTTCATTATTGCCTCGTGTCTACTTGAATCAAAGCTTCACATGGTTTCGCGTGGGTTGAGCAAGTGGCTGAACATCCAGGCTTGTATATAGAGGCAATCAGCGATTCCACACGGCCTCTTCTCTTGATAAAACGTTTTTACAATAGATTCAATGTCAGAAGAGATTTCAGTCATTTACTGCCAAACCAAAGCTGGCAAAGCGCTCTGCCTGGAGAGAGACTGTGGAAGAAGGACGACGAAACACCACAGATTTACTGCTTCTGTCTTCAGACTGTCATCAGAGCAGTTCATCCTCAGAGTTTAACTAGAAATAACCTCCTCGCGGTTGTATGCCTCCGCCAATAAACTTTGTTTTATCATTGCAAGGACAGTCTTTATTTATTGAACATATATAATTAATGTGATTATTAGGTCAACTTAAAGGATTTCGGTGTCTGCAAAAGTAAGTGACAGCACTTCCACCGTTTTTTGTAGAATGACCCAAGATCGTTTTCTCAGCTACAGTGGTAAGCAAAACATTATGATGTCACAGTGAAGTTGACTTTTGAACTTTTGGATATAAAATGTCGGCACTTCATCATTTTATCCTATTAGACATTTGTGTGAAATTTTGTCATAATTAGCGTGTGAATTCTTGAGTTATGGCCAAAAACGTCTTTTGTGAGGTCACAGTGACCTTGACCTTTGACTTTTGACCACCAAATTCTAATCAGTTCATCTTTGAGTCCAAGTGGACGTTTGTGTCAAATTTGAAGAAATTCCCTCAAGGCGTTCCTGAGATATCGCGTTCACGAGAATGGGACGGATGGACGGACGGACAACCCGAAAACATTATAAAAAACACCCAACGCTTCCCAAACCTCACGAGGTCACGCGGCCACGGAAGTCACAAGGCCACCATGAACTCTCGAGGTGTGGGAAGCTGAATACAACAAGAGGAAGACATTTGCATAAAATAATAATTGCATAAAATTTTATGTTTTTCCTCTCACAGAGCAATGGCATTTCAGAAGACTTGGGTTATGCTGCAGCTGTGGAGACATTTCTGGACATTTTTTTTGCCCTTTTTGAAGCCTAAAGGACTGAACTCCATTTACTGTGATTGTTGAAGAAAACTTCTCCAGCAGTGAGTCTGGAGAACTGCTGGGAAGCTGTATGAAGAGAAAATACACTAATCCAATTTTGTACTGGCATGAGGACCGAAATTCCATTTTTGGGTGAACTATTCCTTTAATACCCATTTTTCTGAAACTAAATCCCATCCAAACAGGGCTAAGTAGCAAACAACCAGAACCAGATTTAGCTCTGGAAAGTAAAAACTGGATCCATGGTGGTCTTTAAAAACCAATCTCCAATCAACTTTTACAAGATATCATGTAAAGCAGGACTCCTCTTGCCTCTGTGATGATAAAGGAGTTGGATGGTCTATCTAAACATGGTGAAAGTATCAAAACTAAATCCACACAATCCATATTAGTGCAGCGAGCCTCTAAACGAGCCGTTTGGACTTCCGTAACTTTGTGGCGTCACAAAGGTTCGCTCATTATCATTTTTGTAAGAAATAATAGACTAACAAAGTGTTTTTTTCAAAGCGGTTGAGCGGTTGTCGTTGTTTATTACCGGAGAGTTTTCCCTACCTGTAGCCGCCGGGCCGCGGAGTCTCACGTTTCACTCTGGAAACGGTTAGCCAATCGGAACAGAGGGGTCGTTAATATTAATGAGCCTTAAAGACACGGCGACAGAAACAGCCTGTTCTTGGTAAGGCTCAGAGAGATGCTGGAAAATGAACGTGGAGAAATGGATTGAGAGTGTTTTTGGTTCATGACACCACACACACAGCTTTGAATGGACAGAAAGACACTAAATAAAACTCTGGACAGTGGAGAATATGGGACCTTTAAATTTTTTTTATAAATATCCTTTTAAAAGTTACTTTATTTTAATGATGTGCGATTAATCATTTTGTAGTCGTACGTGTCTTTTTTTTTTTTCAAATTGTGTCACAAATCATTTCGGAACAAAGCCGACTCACTGAAGGACAAAGACCACAGAAGAAGAATTATTTTTTTGTTTTCATGTTTCCACATTACAGCGTCTCCTGTGTGAGTGACGCACGGGTCGTCATCATGTCTTCTAAGTTGTCTTCTTCTCTGTCTTAATAGCAGGAGGAGTGTCTTTGTACTGCGGCAGAGAACTACAGAGGAGGAGAGAGGTACATGTGACTCATAATGACCCTGTGTCTTCTTTTCCTTCAGTTACTCTCTCTTCCCTCCTTCCATTCTTCCCATTTTCTCTCTCTCACCCTGGTTCTGTCTCTTTTGCTGCCTGCCACTCTTGTTCTTTCTCTCTTTTATATCCTCTGTCTGCCTCTGTTGCTGTCATACTTTCTATTTCTATCTCTCTCTCAGTCACACACACACACACACACACACACACTCTTCTCTCGTCTGACAGGTTATCTGTTTTGACCCACAGACTGCTTGTCTGTTATAAAAATGTCTTTTTTTTCCCGTTCGTCTGTCCCTCTTTCTCACCCTTGTTTCTCTCCCTCCGGCTGACTGAGTGTTCATCTCTAGACGGAGAGATGAGAAGTCCTGTCATCGCCACAACACTCTCTCTTTCTCTCTCTCTCTCACTCTCTCTCTCTCTCTCTCACTCTCTCTCTCTCTCCACACACACACAGCTGTGGTCTGTGGACAATGCACACACATACATAATGCATATATATACCTACACACAGCATCAATAGTGAGCAACATGCAGGTGCGCTCCCATACATACAAATGGATACACACACACACACACACACACACACACACACACACAGGACACAGAAATGCACACACACGAAAACAGGTGGTCATAAATGTGTAGACACTCACCAGTGCAATCTAACATGCAAACACACGTATGTACACACAGAAGCGCTCTTACATCGCTGCACACACACACACACACACACACACACACACACACACACACACACGTACAGTACGCCACAGGATAATTAGAGATAGCACAGAGCAAAGAGAGAAAGAAGGGAGGGAAAGCGAGAAAAATAATGAGAAATTCCACACCTCAGATCCATATAATCCATACAGATGAACTGAGCTGTATGCTAAATTGTAAATATGTAAACCTGTGAATGTTGTTTTGTCATGATTTCCCGCCGATATGCAAAACATCAGACTCATAAAAACCAGTGCGAATGCTGCTAAACTCTGTATTTACACTTTAGCAGTTCGCTGATCCACACAGTAGTTTTTCAATTCACTTTCTGAGTCGTTGACATTGATAATTTCACTGTGAATGTGCTGAATATTGCCCGCAGTCACATATGAGCTGCTCTGTTTGTTTGTTTGTTTGTTTGCTTGCAGCCTTGTAAACTGAACTGTTGA
>NW_027282151.1:32500-92168 GCF_046629955.1 Centroberyx affinis | reverse complement strand
TATACTAAATAACTTAGAAAAGTGGATTTATGTCTTTCCAGTATATTACTTTGAACATTTGGTTTCCTTTGAGTTAAATGTCTCTCAGCCCATATATGAAGATGACTTGATTTGATTTGTAAAACAGCTGTTAAGCATCAATGAAAAGACAGAGGGCTGTTTGCATGAAGTATGAAGTTTAAAGGGCAATACCAGTGTTTATGACATGTGGGTCCTATGTCTTCCTTATCTTGATACCATTTTAGTACCTCAGACAATTGTTTGGAATCTTTTTGCATTACTGAGCTGTTAGGGGAGGCTTTTTGTGCTTATCACTGCCATTCACATCTAGTGTATCTACCTTAAACACCCCGAGAAACCCGCAAAAATCACCTCTTTTGGGAAAATACCATACTTACCTCTGAGGTGCCATTTTTTGTCAGTAGTTGCTGCATTATGTCTTCATACAGCATCCAGCAAGTAAGAAGAGAAGCCTTTCCTTCACATTGTGTGTTCAAGCACAATGGAACAACATGACACCTTAAAGGCTGGGAAACATAAAGGTTACCATGTCATTTTCAGCAAATATGGTCTTTTTTGTGACTTGACAGGTTGTTTAAGTTATGGTTTAACATCTGATACACCAAAATACTATGGCAGTGATCAATTTGCCCAATGGCCACCGACTATCTCAGTAATGGCAAAAGATGCCAAACATGTTAATCGAGATGTTTGCCCTATCAAGGCAAGAGAGACAAAGGACCCACATGTCAAAACTGCTGGTGTCATCCTTTAAGATATAGCCATTTTAGTGCCAGTCTAGATGTATGTACATTTACCATTACTTACTGTTGTTGCTATTGCCAGTTTCACAATAAGCATGACCATCCATTAAGGTATTAATTAACCAATGACCACTGCTGGAATGTTCTCTCTGACGTTAGGATCCCTGTAGATGTCTGTCAGAAGTATATGTTGTGTGTTTCTAAGTGCTGTATGTGTACATGGCTGGCACAAGGTGAAGTACTCTCTTGAATTTCAGATTCATTTATAGATTTCATCTTGAGAAAGAGGGCCATGTTGTATGGACATGGTTTGAAAATGATAAAGGTATATGCATTAGAGTTCTACTTAGAGCTAGCGCAATAAGATGCCATGGCAACTGCTAAGCAGCATTGGGAGCTGTTGTGATTAGCGTTGGCATTGGAGCATGCAGTCACTGTTCAATCTGTTTCCAAGCATTATCTTGACTATCCAAGACAAACAGGTTTCACTAATACAAATATCGAACCCTTCCTGCTAAACAGTGTTTGGGAAAAGACCCTTAACAAAAGACACTGTTTTCATCTTGTTTTTCCCAAGATGCCATGGCAACTTTTGAATATTTCATCTCCAAATATTGATTGTACCTAGTTTTTAATTACACTAGCATAGTTGTGATGCTTGTAGACTGTAGTTAAACTACATTGTAGACTGTAGTTAAATGCATATTAACAGCTTTCTGTTGGATCTATTTTTGCCACTCTTGTGTTCTCAAGTCTTGAGGGTGCTATTCAAACAAATGTGCTGTCAGCAAACACGGAAGAACAATGTCTTTTGTCCAAATGCCTGGTTTCATCATTGTATCAGATGTAATCCGTTGGTTCTCTTGTTTGCCTGCTACGGAGTTTGTTTGAATAGCGTCTTTAGTCTCCCTTGTGTCATTACTAGAGCTGAATTCCACTATCTACCATTTCAGCTATCATCATATGATCATACTGTATCATATATCTCAGGTTTAATATGCAGGAATGTTAACACACTGACTATTCATTATGTATGTCTTTGTGCCTGTTTTTTGTGGAAGCATGACTTGATGTTGTGTTGTAGTGTCTGTTCCTGACGCAATACTGACGATGTTTCCTCTTTGCTATCCACCTCCTCTCCTCCTTTCTCTTTGCTTTGTGCCCTGCACTGCCTCCTTGTCCCCCCACACCCCTCTTGCTCTATTGCACCTGCCTTCCCAGGTGTAAACAGGTGCACGCCCCCCTCATACCCGCCCCCCCAGGACCCCCTCAGCGCGGGGCAGTATGAGGTAACGGAGGACATGGCACAAGGAGAGGTTTTTGAATTCAGTCAATCCAAAAGAGGCCAGGCTCCTTTCTGGCAGAATTTTAGTAGATTAGCTCCATTTAAGAAATAGAGATACACAGACTCTTCTGAAGGACCAGCTATTTTTCTTAGAAGCACTAAACATCGGATGATCATGTCCCATGATGAAGAAAATATAAAAACACACATACACAAGAGACTTTGAAGTAAAGGACCAATGTTAATATAGAGTGTGATTGGAAGCAGCAAGAGGACTGAAGACTTGGATTTAAAAAAAAAAGAAAAACAAAAAAAAAACTTTACAATTCCTGTATGTTAGTAACGTTTAGTTATCATGCTTCTCCAACTGAGTCAACTGTCATGAACTCTTTCCCTCGGATTCTGCAACGCCCATAATCATGCCATCTGAATGTCCTGGAGTTATTGAGATTGTTTTATTCTTTCATTTCAATTTGTCATTTGGAAAGGAACGCAAAGTCTTGCTATCCCTTGCAAGGCCAAGCCGGGTCATTCCTAGTAGTATGATTGTGTCCAGAAGCTGAGATCTTGCTGTGCTGCTATGTGAGATTGCTTGTTGTATTCTTCTGAATGTGTGGAGCTTGAGTAACGACAGGCCTCGGCTATGGGCTGTGGCGTCTGTGAGGCTCTGTTGTCAGCATTACCCTCGAGTTAGATCCGTTCTAGCACTGATCACAGACTGGTTAGACCATCTTTTGCTCTACTGATGTCTGTGTCTGGATCTCCTCCTCCCTCTCAATGTTTCATACTCCTCTTTCCTCACTCTCTAGCTCTCCTGCACTATCTCCCTCTTTCTCACATGCTGGCCCTCTTCACCCGGTCTCACGTTTTCAGTGTAGTCCTCTCTCCATCGCTCTCCGCATCCCTCTCTTGTCCTCTCTATCTCTCTATCCACCTGCTCAGCCTCTGTGAGTCAATGGTTCTCGGAAGAAGAGGTTTGTCCTCTTGGAAGCCTGCCATTAGTCGTGATATGACGGGTCAGGGAACAAATCAATAGCCGTAACATCAATGGAACATTTACATCATTTCACCAACCACTTTTGACAGGGTATTCATATCCTATCAAGCCGAGGGGCTGCGGGTTGCGTCTCATGGAGAGCTTGTCGTTCAGATGAAACAGCTGGGAGCTGTAGATAGGCAGGCTGCGGTCTACTTGCCTTGTGTTAGAGCCCCTCCCCTCTCCTCCCCTGAGACCACCCCTGTAGCACTGTGCTGGCAACTCATTGGGTATTCGGAAAGAGCACAGCCTACCTCTGGAAATCCACTGAGAACTAAAGTGAAGTTGATGCATTGACCAAGACCTAAAATAACGTCTTTTTTTTTTTTTTTGAGTCAGCTGTAAAAAGACTTCTTCGGTTGAGTTAATCATTTTTGTATTGCTCACACTGTAAAAAAAAAAAAAAAAAGCACAGCCCAATTTCAGTCAGAGGAGTACTTTTTCCTTGTTTGAGTAAGAGTGCTGCACAAACCTGTTCTGTGAGGTATAATGGCTATTCCGGTTATGAAATTGACTTGCATGCAACAACGTGAGAAACCAAAACAAGGTGAAATGGTCAAACAGTAGCATTAAGTTTGTATGAAGTGGACGACCATTTGAATCAGTTGGGTTTGTGAGTCAATACTGAATTGTGAGTCAATGTTGTAGGGAGCCAGGGAGGAGAATTCAGTCTGTAGCACGCAGGTTTTCTCTGACAGATTCATGCATCTCGAAATACTGCAGCTTCAACCTTGGCACCAGTGTGCCTCCTCCCTCTCACATTGTTGTCCAGATCTGATCCATGTTCTGGCAGTCAGCATTATATTGTTTAGTGATTTACTATGGAATGAGGCCTGTTTAGATTGGTTTGTTTAATCAACAATGTCCCTAAAGCTGCTGTGTTCAATGAACGAGATCATGCCATAGAATCCCATGTTACTTAAACAGAGGTGTTAGACATGTAATGCAAAGAGTGGACCTACCAAGAAGAAACTGTCAATTTACACACATGAAGGTGTATTATTTTCTACAGTTGGAATGTAAGTAAAACATCTGTCCATGGTGTGTGATCATATTTTGACCTCAGAGTACATTTTTGTGTTGAATTATATCATCTGATGGACAGTACATATACAGTATGACAACTTGTGCAATGTGATATATCATTATATATCTTCACTATTCACTACCGTGATATGAAAGAGTTATATATCGTTCTATGTCATTTGTTTGCCTTCTTATAGGCCTTATAACCTATTGGAAAAAAAGACCTTAGAATTGCTTTGTATGTTGTGTAATTTATGTTTTGTTTCAGTAAAGAAAGTTGAGAAATGGGTGAGTTGGCTGGTGGTGTCTGTAGAGATGGCTCCCAGTGAGATTGTTGTGGAAGATAATTCTCTTGTCTGGCACAGCGAAAAGATATGGTTCCCAGGCCATGATAACCTCAGGTCCAGTGCACAGCCCCACCACCACCACCACCACCACCACAACATACACACATAGCTGGCACGCAAACACATACGACGACACAAGCATGCAGGCATATGCGCACACATGCACACAGACACACAGACACATAATCATGCGCACTCGCTGGCCCGTTCTGCTGCGGAGAAGAGAGATGCTATCTAACAGTGCCTTCCAGCATTCCACTAGTGATTATCTATTCAGTTTCACAGGCAGATTTGAATTAGTCATGTATTTTCCCCTCAGTGTGGGACTTGCATCTCTCTCTCTCTCTCTCACACACTCTCTGTCTCTCTCTCTCTCTCTCTCCCTCTCTCTCTCTCTCCCTCTCTCTCTCTTTCTCTCTCTCTCTCTCTCGCTGGGAATTCCGTTCCCCAGTGCATGAGATCCACTCGGACAGAAACATAGAGGTCAGGCCTCTTCCATATGAGTAGATACTGTGCCGTCTGACTTAAACACTTAAAACGTAAACCACCTCATTGTTATATCATACTAACATAGCAGTAACCTAATTTTATTGCACAATAAGACTGAATATGAAGTAAATTCTAATTTCAGACACCTAGAAACTATGTAGAATTCCTTTATTATCTATTTAACTGTTATCTGTGACATGATGCTGAAAGAACACTATGGTTTAATTTGAATATACAGTAGAACACTGACTTTTTCTTCGCACAATTAGGTTTCACATTTCAAAGCTAAGTATACTAGGTGAGTTATGAATCAAAGGAACAATCATCTATTTTACATTTAGCAGCTACACACTGTAAATAATGTAAAAAGGACAGATCATATATTTGGATATTGGTATTTTGCGTTGGAGACGAATGTTGTTCCAGTTCTAGCGTGCGGTAGACCTCAGTACCAGGTAAATGCATGCTTGTGGCATCCAATATTTTGCATGAGACTTAAGACACCTCTTAACAGATTGTTTTGTTTCATTTACTACCAACGTGATTCCCACAATCTGGAACCATTCATTAGTGAACCTATACCATCTCACTTAAGGGAGTTCTTTTCTCTGTCCACCTGCCCCCTGCTCACTATACAGTAGGGGTTGTTACTTGCATTCTTCTATCTTTATCTATTGTCAAATAGAGGGGAACATCATTGCCCATGCTGAATGAAAGAGAGGACTGTTGATAAATGAAAGGCACTGATGCTCTCTTGCCCAAATAGAATGGGTATTATAAAACTGTAACATTATTCTAAACTTTTACTTTGAGTCCAACCTACGCTGTTTTGTTCCAACTGCTGGTTATTTGTGGAATGCCATCAACTGCTGAGGCTAAACGGGTATAATTTTTCTATGGCAACAGTGAACCAAATAGGAGTTAACACTGATCATGGGTGTTTGCGTATAGATTTGTAGTCAAGCAGAAGAGCTGAACAAATGCAAAACCTCTTGGGATGAGCTAAAAATAAACATAATCCTGAAGACACAGTACTTCATTGCAATTCATATCATGCTCTTGTTTCTACTTTAAGCATATAAATGATTCTTTGAAGTACAATGATTTGACACTACCAATTATTTCCTCTCTCCTATTTATTGAATTCAGTGTCATATATTACCATTTTGGTCATATTTAAAGGATTTATGTATTGGGTTTCTTTTTCTTGCCTAATTACCTTTCTGACCTTATACTGAGAGCTGGGAGGACAGCCTTCTGTGCAGTTTAAAGAGATTACTCTTAAGGAACTTTCAGACTTTCTTTTTTTTTTTTTGTCATAAATCGAGAACCTTTTGTCCTGTTTAGATTAGTTAGCAGATTGTCAATTGAGTGCATCAAATGTTGCTCAGATTTCTGTAACTTTTTTTGGTCCAGGGTGCACATGAGCCAGTAATCGCGTTCACAAACATTTAGCATAGTAACATCTTTTTCTTGCAGTTGGTTATGCAGTTCTGTGTTGTTTCGGAATAGTCAGGGTACATTGGAGTCTTCAAAGAGCCATATTTGATGTGGTTTTCAATGACAACAAAGTAATAGAAGACTGACATCCCACTTTTGGAATTACGCTCTATCCATTGTATATTACCATCTAGTTTGAGGTCTGGATTTTGACTACCACAGAACATTTACTCACAATGTCGATCCTTTGTAACCATATGCAAACATTTGTAATTTTATTTCTTGCTGGCCTTTCAGTTTTGATTATTTGTTGTAGAAATGAAAAACCTGAAAAATAATGCCTATTCAATCCAGAAACTGTGAATGGGAGAGTGGAGATGTCTACTGTATGTACATTATATGTTTTGATGTAATCAGAAGCACTGGGAATATGTTGTACTTCGCTGTAAAAATGAATCCATATCTGATATAGCTGTACTTTTGTTGAAAATAAAACCTCTATATACAGAACTGCGTCTCTAGGTGCCATAGTGTGAGTGAGAACATTGTGCTGTATTTCCTGTTGTGTGACATCATCATCCTGTATGTAGGTCCCATGCCCAACAGCTGACAACAACCTAGCAAATAAACTCCTCACTATATTAGAGGAGAAAGGTGGCAGTTCCTTAACACATTGAACATTATCCGGCTGGAGTTAAAAAGTCACAAAAGAAACATTTTAACGAGTTTCCAACTTCAAATTGTAGCCTGCGAATAACTATGCTGTAATAAATAAGTAATGAGACTTATGTAAATGTATTCTCCCAGTTGGCCGTGCTGAAGTGTAGGCTGATAGCTCCACTTCCCAGCCTTTTGATATCCACAGATGCAAGAATGTTTTTCAAGCAAGATCTAACACATCTTAGTGCGATGCAAAAAGTATGCGTGTGTGTGTGTGTGTGTGTGTGTGTGTGTTTGTGCCTGTGTGTGTGTGTGTTTGTTGGGTTGTGTCTAGATAAAGCAATAACTAAAATGAGACTATATTTGATTGTGTAAAGTTACCTATAAAGTGAGAGGACAGAGCTGAGGGCGATGCGGAGAGCCTTATACAAACGGATCATCAAAATTTTCATAGCGAAGCATCATATTTTGGCCGGTGCAATATGCAGTGCTACTCTGATCTCTAGTGGTCAGCTGTGGTGTTACACTTAGCACACTTCACACATTCTCATTCTGTTAAGCATATGGCAGGTTATTCAGCGTGTAGCACTTCACAATGCTTATCCTTCTGTGTTTGTATAATAATAGAGCCGCCTATATCCCTTTAAGCTTCATAGCATGAAGCAAGAGATACATCTGCAGCCTACACAATATATTCAAACTTAGTTTATTTAATAAATACATCTACATCTATTCACAAACTTCAATCTTCACATGAAAATAGTAAAAACAAGAATTTACAGCACTGGACAGTTCAGTTCAGTGACTTCCAAAGGCACCAGAGAGCAATAGTTTACAACACAACATTACAATATTCTCATGTACATGTTGAGACGTGTTGTGTGGGTGTCATATTTCACCATAAATCATGGGGAAAATATATAAAAAAGTTGGAACCCAACAATCCAGTCATGAATGTATAATAATAAGGGAAAAATGAAATCACTGGCCACACCTATCCATGGATAACATGAACATTATGTGAGTTCAGTGGTGGCATGCTTCAGGTAGTTCCTCAGGATCTGAGGAATGTCCAAACTGCCGATGGCAGGCTCCTTGTTGGCGAAGGGGAGGTAACTTCGAATTGCTAGCCGAGTCTGTGACATCAGTGTTTTGGGGCAAACTGATTTAAAAACAGAAATAATCAAAAGTTGGTTAACATTTGCATTTTGAGAAATTCCACTGTTTGCATATCTTTATATCTGTGAATAGCATATTACAATACCTAATGAGCTACATATTCGACAAAAAGTGATAATTGTAATCCGTGTCTCACCTCTCTCCTTGAGCAGCAGAATCACAGCTTCATTCTGCTTTGTAGTCTTGTCAATGATCAGCGTGGGCAGATATACGTCTGCCCCAAAGTCTATGAGGAGCTGGATGTACTCCACCCCACAGCCGTAACGGAGACACATCTCCAGCACTGTCTTGGGCTGCTTTATCCTAGCCAGCATCTTCTCCTCTGTGCAGTTGTAGTTGGGGTTGGCCCCATGGAGAAGGAGCAGTTTAAAGCAGTCCAAGTGTCCGTACACAGCTGAGATGTACAGAGGCCCCCTGCAGGCTGTGGCATTGGAGGCCCACTCTGGTACTTTGGGCCGGACGTCCACCTCGGCTCCGAACCGTAGCAGCTCTCGAAGCACGTCCACGTCCCCCTCCCGCGCCGCCGTCAGCACCGGCGAGCAGTTGTTGTATTGGCTGCCGTTAGGATCGGCTCCGGCCTTCAGCAGAGCAACCACACAGTCCAGGTGCTTCCCACTGACCGCCGTGAACAGAGGAGTCTGGGCTTTCACATCCAGGCTGTCTATCTGAACCAAACACAACAACACACAGACATGTTTTAGCACTTCGCTTTTACATGATCATTCAAAAGAAAGACACTAAGGCCTTAACCTATGCACTCCTAACAGTTGGTAGCTTCTAATTTTGGTGATGCAAGAACTTAACGCACTTATTGTCAGCTAAATGCCTAAAATGTAAAATGTGATGTAAATGTGTATCAGTCGTGTCTTATTCAACTTATTCATTTCTTAGTCGTCATTCTCAAGCAACTATAGGCTATTCTGACACAACATTTACCAATGCACAAGACCTGTTGTACCTATACCTTGTCTTAATATGGGTGAGCACATAATGTAGAAACCTTACTTGGCTGTTAGAGGAATGGGGGGTGGGTTAGTGCAGGTATGTCATCGGTGGTTATTAAATGGGCAACCTCACAAAACATCACAGATGTTTAGTTGAATTAGGCCCATTATACCTCCAGAAAGCACGACAGTAAATTCTGGCATGCCAGAACCAGCCCCACCTCTCTCACAGAGCCATTTCATTAAGGCCCTGATCTGAAAACTGTGAAGCAAATGCCTGCTCCGTGTCTCACCTCTGCGCCGTGCTCCAGCAGCAACTCCAGGCACCTCATGTGTCCCAGGGCAGCGGCAGTGCGCAGGGGGGTCACTGGGATCCCCCATCCACTACGAGCATTGATACACCTCCTGTAACTCTCCTGAGACAGCAGCTCAGAGAGCAGAGGCACATCATCACTGTTCACCGCCTGGTTCAAAGCCTGACACTGCTCATTGTCCTCATCCTCTTCCCTAGGCTGCAGCAGGGAGAAGATCTTAGAAATGTCCATCAAACTCATGTTGACAGCTTGGCCCAGAACCATAATGTAACTGCAGGGAACTGCACGTCAAAACCCCTCCATCTGGAATGGCAGACAGTACCGATAAGAATACATCCAGACATACAATTCACACACACTTGTATATGACATTTTGGTTTATTTTGTTCCACATGAATTTTAACATTCCCCACAAAAGAACATTATAAACTTCCCCATAAAAGTCTTGAACATTACAAACTTCCCCACAAAATGCTACAACGGGGGCAAAGCCAAAAGTTTCTTATCATGACCATGTGCTATATGTGTGAGGGTAAATAATGCAGGTTGTTTATAGTAAATGACACAACTATATAAGACCAATCACCATAAAATATCCTGAAGACCTGGGGTGTAATATTATGTACATGGCTTCAAATCCCAACCCTAATTCATTTTACTCTGTCACTAAGGCACATAGGAAAGTTAATGCTGTCAAATAAAGGTCCATAAAACTTGCTCAGCACATATAAAGGATGATTTGACCTCTCAACACAAGCTAAAAAACACAAAACACCAAAAATAGAGGTTACAAGGTTTTCACACAACCACAGCAAAAATAAAAAGTTACGATGACTCCCACTTACCTCCCCTTTACAGGTCACTTCCCAATGATGTTATTGCCAAAGATGTTAAGCAGGGGAGTTGTAAAAAAAACACTTTCAAAACTCCATTATCAGTCACGTGGAAAAAGGGAAGGCTCTCCAAGGAGTGTGTGATGCATCCACAGAGCTGAGATTTCTGAACGCTTCAGTATGGTGTGTGTGTGTGTGTGTGTGTGTGTGTGTGTGTGTGTGTGTTTGTGTGTGTGTGTGTGTGTGTGTGTGTCACTGTCTGGCATGGCAGAAAGGGGCCGGGGCTCCAATGGGTGAGATTGGGGGAGGTGGGGTGCTAATTTTAGGCCACAGATGGGCCTGGCTAAACTTCCATTCTTGGAGAGTTGAGGCCCCGGTTTATAATTAGAAAGGTGATAGACTTGTGACGCTCTCTCACTCAGTGGTCTTGATTGGTGAGTATGGCTGCGTTGTGTTCCCCTGCGTCCTGAGTGAACACTAAAATGACAAATGAAAACGAGGCGGAGGAGAGCATCATTATGATACTCTGGGACTGCAGTGTGTGACGTTATAATTCTTCACATTAGGTTTCAGCTGGTTGTGTTAGACTCACAACAGCCCGCAGTTGCATTTCTGGATTTTCAGTGTGATGACAAAGCAGAAAAAGTAGATGACGAAACGCAGTTAGTTGGCTGTATTTTTGGCTGTAGCCGTGTTATCACCCTGTTCCCCTCATTCACACCTAGGAAGCCATTTTAGTAAGTGTCAGCTGTCCGAGTGTCAGAAGCTTTGGAGGAGCAGGCGGTCAGCTGTCCCCTCTGCCTAACGCCATGTCCTTATATTGTCCAGTGTTTAGAGGTTAGGCTGTGCCACGCCACATTCTTTCACCAGATGGCACGAGAGACCAGATTCCTGGCATTTTATGGGTGCATGCTGAAGAAGCTTTTTCAAATTCAACACACAGACATGGAACAATTACGTGTGACGGGATAATCAAGGTTTGCTTTTAATGCAAATTTCCTGTCCTGACCCAAGATCAGCGAAAACATAATAGACTCTTTGATATAAAACAATGGCAAAATTAAAGCATCAGTAAGTAAAATAATAAGAATGCATGCACTGCGTTGTTAAGACATTTTACATTTAAATAACTGAAGAATGAAAGACTAATTGAAGTGGTTCATTCCAAAAATGCTATTTGGAATAATTTTGCTACCTGAAATGCATCAGGCAATATTTCAAAAACATAAATGATTCTGCCATCAAAAAAAAAAAACTATTTTATAGGCAAATGTCTTAACCCATATGTCTTCGTGCCAGCCGTCAATATGGGAGAATGGGGTTTTTTTTTTTTAATGGTGGATATATCTCATTTCAATTACACATCTGATGTGAAGAAGCTGGATTGCATCAAAATAAGACCATGTGCTTCCCCTCGCAGTGCCTCCCTCTACCACAAGATGGCGATAGTGACTCATCGTTGGCAGTGAGTGCCGCTGTAACCAAACACTAAAAGAAGAGGACGTGTAAACAAAGTACTGCAATGTTGCTTGGTAATGAGAACCATTTACTAACCGACCATTCTTTCTAGTGTTAAAACTTTTCATGTTGTGCTGTAATCCTAAAGGTCCGATTTTGCTGCACGAAAAAGGTTAGATGTTTATCGATAGGCCTACTCACTTTATTTACACGGGAAAACTGATTTGACCACCTAATTGTTTAATGTTAGCTTAACGTTAACGTACCAAGTTAACGCCGTGACGTTGGAATTTCGTGCAGTAAAGCTACATTAAGCTATATATATTTAAAATGGTCAGATAACTGGAAATCCATCGCCTGATCCGTGATCCCTCTGTGTCTCCAGGTGCTGTATCTTAGGACAAAATGGAGGAGGAGGAGGCTCTGAGAACCTACTGCAGAAGAACGATTTCCCATGTCCTCAAAAAACAGCACCTTGACTCACCAGAACAGGGGGAGAGAAGAAGAAGAGAAAAACACAAAGAGCCCAGCGGGGAGAGAGGGAAAATGGCTCAGCCCAGACCCACAGAGCTGAGTGCTCGACGAGATGAGGCAGGGGATGGGCCTACTGATCACAGAGAGTGTCATCTCCCTCTCCCAGAGCCTGCAAAACCAGAGAGATATGAGAGGGACGGAGCCCTAACGTCCCCCAGTCTCGGGTCCCAAGGTCCCGCGGCCCAGCTGGTCCCCCTTCAGCTCATTTCACTGCTGAAGCACAAAACTTTCAAGGAGGAGATGAGACGGGTCAGGAGACACTTAATCAGGTGGCCGTGGTGTGTAGTTTAGGCTAGTAAAGCAAATCAAGTGCCCCTCTCCACTTCATGCATTGTTTATCTTTTTTATGTGACAGGCGGTGGAGGTGGAGCTACATGATCCCGCTGTCTGCAGTGTGTGTGAGCAGAAGCAGGCTTCTCTGGCCTTGAACACTTTTATCAGGAGGAAGAAGACACAACTTGAAGTCCAAACACTGGAGGACAGACTAAACACACAATTGTGCTACAGAGTAAGTGCTTTATAGCACTTAAAGTCAAACAAGCTCAGTGTCAACTCTTCCTATCCCCCTTGCTAATTGATATTCATGTTGATTTGACTGATCAGATTGCATGATTGAAAAAGATTAACTCTCTTTTGTTACAGGACAGTTCGTGCCTGTTGGGGGAGTTTGTGCAGAACCTTCCACAGCCCTTCAATGCCCCTTACAGGATTTGGGAGGAACTACTTGGTAGAGATATGCGGGTCACAGCAACCTGGGGTTGCCTTAGCAACTAGTCAGGAACGTTGAGTTGCCCAGGCAACAGATGAAATGAGGGGTTACCCTGACAAAAAGGCAACAGGAACTCATTTAGCAAGACCTCGCTGTCCTTTTTTCAGACAGATAGCTGCAGACATGAAGGGCACAGTATTAATATGACAAATGGGGCGATGTGGTAGTGGAGTCAAGAGTGTGCCAAGCCCTTTATGTTGACATATACAGTATACCCAATCATTAGCCCAATAACCATTGATACATATGTTGATGACGAGGTCTTCAGTCACCCTCCTCCTCAGCTACCACTGCGTCTGTTTGTACCGCTAAATGTGAAAAATGTGTCTTGTCTTTCATAACACCTCTGTTTTGCATAAAAAAGGACATACCAACCAACTTCAGTACAAAACAGCCGTTTATTTTCATATCATTGTATTAAAGTTTAACACACAACACTATTCAAAGCAAGTAAGTCTGGCTCTTTTTCTCCAGTTTGTGGTCACTTGTACGCTGTAAACATTAAAACAACATTGTGGTTTATTTAACTTTATGAATAAACCCATTACATTTCTATATCGTCACAAAAAAATTACACGACAGACAGCCATGGGAAACAAGCATGCATTGAAAAAAAATTAAATAAGTACAGTACGATATCTAAGGCAATAAACAATAGCAACATGGGCACAATTATTTGGACATTTTTTTTGAAGTTCCTTTTCTCATTATTGCAGCTATATGGTTAGGGGCTAGTAAACCTAATATGAAGAGTATACAGTTACAGATCAACACACCCAAAGCACTGTTAAAAAAAACAAAAGAATGACATTAACACCAGACCCTCAATGGATTGTTGTCAGGTTATGATCAATGTAGTAATACACTTTGTTAAAGTGGGGTCCGTGATCTTAATCCCAATCAGACTCTTATCTCAGCCATATATAGAAATGTACATGGCTGACCTTAGACTCACGTACTGGACCAGTTCCCTTTTAACACTAATGAAACTGAAGGATCAGTAGGATCTACTCGTCTGGCTTCCTCTTGGGCTTCTTTGGGTTGCGGGAGCGGCTCTTGGCCTTGCACAGCGGGCAGATCGGAGCATTACGATGGATCTGCTGGTGGCACGACAGGCAGGCCTGGAGAGAGAGGGAGAAATAAGAGTAATCTCTTCATCTCATGTTCTGCTGTCTTGTAAAGATAATTTAGGTAGGTCAGTACAGTGTATGTTTGTCTATACCTTCATAGGTGGGGGTTGCTGTCTGAAGGTGGCCGTCTGGCGGGCATCTTGCTTCCTGGAGACCTGAAGCTGCTGGGCTGCAGCCGCCGCTGCAGCTAGGGATTCTGGGATGGCGGGCTCATGTGGCTCCTTCTGCCACTCCGCTTTTTGCTTCTCAAAGTAACTATTGAAGCAAGAGAAAGAAAGAAACCTGGCTGGCTGTGATTCTTACATAGAGCCTGTGAATCATATCACAGTTGAGATTATCCCATCTACGCTGTGTATAAAAGGGAGATGGAGTGGGAAAACCAAATACAAAAGAGAAAAGAGTCAAGCTCACACATCCTCTTTATATACAATTTTGAACAAAAGTACAGTCATTGTGAGTGTTTGTCTGCACGCATGCGCGTGTGTGGGCAGGGGCAGACTGGGAAAGAAATCTGGCCTTGGACTTCATGCCTCACTGGCCCACTTTAAAAAAAAAAAGTGTGATATCCCATTTCATTACGCTCTCAGCTTTCTCTCAAAATAGGTTTGGAACAGAGTAGAGCTTTGATGTCTTAAAAAAGTATTCACAGAACACATTAAACATACACTCACCGAGCACTTTATTAGCAACACCTGTACACCTGCTTATTCATGCAATTATCCATTCAGCCAATCATGTGGCAGCAGTGCAATGCATAAGATCATGCAGATACAGGTCAGCAGCTTCAGTTCAAGTTCACATCAAACATCAGAATGGGGAAAAAATGTGATCTCAGTGATTTTGACCGTGGCATGGTTGTTGGTGCCAGACGGGCTGGTTTGAGCATTTCTGAAACTGCTGATCTCCTGGGATTTTCACACACAGAAGTCTCTAGAGTTTACACAGAATGGTGCGAGAAACAAAAAACATCCAGTGAGCGGCAGTTCTGCGGACGGAAATGCCTTGTTGATGAGAGAGGTCAGAGGAGAATGACCAGACTGGTTGGAGCTGACAGTAACTCAGATAACCTCTTTACAACTGTGGTGAGCAGAAAAGCATCTCAGAGTAGTAAGGTGTTCCTAATAAAGTGCTCAGAGTGTATGTTGATTGTTATGTGTTTGTTACTGTGATTTATTGTGTTTGTTTTGATGATGTTGTTTTTCACTTTTTATTGTCCTGTTTCTAAGCAATTTTGGCCAGGACTCCCTTGGGAACAAGATTTTGAATCTCACTGGGTTTATTTCCAAGTGAAATAAAGGGGGAAAAAAGGTCTTATTACATGTTATTACATCTACCATGAAAGGTCTTATTACATGTTATTACATCTACCATGCAAGCTCATAACCCACAAAAGCACCACAAAAGTAGGCTGATGTAATGTGCCTTCACCACATCAAGGCACATTACAGTAGTTCAAGGTCAAGGACAATACCAGTGTTTTTGACATGTGGGTTCTACATCATTCGTTTTTGATAAGAGTTAATATGTCAGGCGGTTGTTAGGCATTTTTTTTCCATTACCGAGGTGTGGAGTACTCATTTTGTGCTGATATATCACTGTCACAGTGTATCTTAAAATGTACCTAACACCCCACAAGCTTGTGAGGTGTCATTTAATTTTCTGAAAAGTTGCTCCATCATGCCTTGCAATACAATAATAGTGGGCGCCATTACAATTTGATTAGGATTACTCAAGAATTACTTTGCTGGCGGTAAGATGTGCAAGTGATAGTTTTGACATCTCCACAGACACTGTGATAAATCCCTTTCGATGAGGAAGACTGCCAGCTAAAGAAATCCACTGTGAAGAACAACACTGCTAAGCCATGACTTTCTAAGGAGCTCACAAACCCGAGGAACATTAAGGAGCACGCCCACAGCAAGGGGAATAGAGAGCACTACCACCTGGCCAGGAACCATTTCAACAAGGCCATCAGAGCAGGCACACTACATGACCAAACTGAAGAGCCAGTTTGCCAAGAATGATATCCACACAGAGTGCGGCAGTTGCTCAGTTGCTAGGAATATTACATGTCTTTACAACCTGTGAGTGAGCTGAGCAACCACCATACTGTGCAGGAATCACTGTTGGCAAACTGACTCTGCAACTCAGTCCTTACTTGGCGAAAACTATCTTACAAATAAAACATATTTCTCTACAACTGTCAAGACTTCACACTCACTCGGCTTGCTCTTACTATGCACCTTCACAATGGAATAAACTGCAGGAATTTCTCAAACTAGACGCTCTCATTCCACTGACTCGATTTAAATCAGTAGCCAGTCACTCTTCCTGGATGGATGTCCTTGTTTCATGTGATGTCCTTGTTTTGTTTTGACTCACAATTCCTTGTCTTCATTTCTGTGAATTTGACTTCACTGTAATTATTTGTTGTTTTTGCTTTATTTTTTATGTTGACTTTGTTTTATTTATGTACTTTATGGTTTATTTTTATTTTATTTTTTATGTTCTTATTTGGTTGTTATAAACAGGGCCCACCTGAAAAAGAGGACTCTCAATGTGTGTACCCCGTATAACTAAAGGTTTCAATTCAATTAAAAACATGGTAGGTGACCCTCAGCACATTTAACCACCACTGTTCAAAAGCAAAGTCCCTTCCCACTTCACATCATCCACCCTCATTCCTATGCCCAAAAAGCACAGGCTTACCTGCCTCAAGGATGTCAGGCCAGTGCCACTGAACTCATGATCATAATTAAGTGCCACATAATATGCTCCTTCACCCCCTGCAGTTTCCCTACAGGGACAAATGGTCTGTGGATGATGCAATAAGCATAGGCCGACACTGACTTAAATACCTGGGAGCCCCTGGCTGCAACACCAGTGTTTTACTTCCACATTCCAGCACAATCATCCCAGATCTACTTCACGGTAAACACCATCCACTGTTGATGGATGTCAGACTTCCTGACAGACCCCCTCGATGTGAACCTAAGTGCACCAGAGGGATGTATGCGCTTTCTCGCTTCCTCTACTCCTTGTACCCCAATGAATGCACCTCCAGCCACCCATCCATCAAACTGCTTGTCTGTGGATGACGCCACCAGCAGTGATGAGTCTATGTACAGTAGAGACTCAAAACTGTGGAGATGGAGGATGACTTCCAAAGGAAACTGCACTCAACATCCCAGGAAGATCAACGGCTCAACAGTGAAGTCCGCCAGGTCATTCAGGTTCCCACTCCCACTTAGGGAGATGTTCTTACTAGAGGATATTCTTTCTGTGGCAACCGAAGGAGATAACTGTCTCACAATCAATCCTCAATTCTCAAAATTCTTCCTCACATCCTCCATCACGCCACCTCTTCCTGATTTAAGGACAAGCTCCAGTATCTTGTCTGAACTTTCCCTTCATAAAAAAGCAAACTGCATGACACCAAGCTAAAGGACAGGAACTGTCATCAACCCTGTACATGCACCGTACACGCACGCAACCATCTGTACCAAAAACTCTCTTCTGGGCAGCAGCGCCAGTCCAGTATGACTAAACACCACCCATCATCTCAGCAGCCACTTCCCAAGAAATGTGCCCTACTAAACCAGCTGATCTAAAATCTCTGGACTGTTTCTCACCACCACATTGAACTACCTGTAAAGCTTTTGCTGTTGCTGTTTATAACCCTGCCATTTGTGATTAGCCAACTACTACTGCCCCGGCATGCACTACTCAAAATGTCTGTACAGCCCTGTTTAGCTTCAGACTTTGCACACTATGCAACTTCAGCCTAGGGAATTATGTCTGTGTTCTGTAATGCTCATACGTTTTTTCACGCATCTCATTCTATTCAGTATCACTATCTCATGGTGCACTGGAACTTCCTCTACTGCTGCAACCGTATTGTGTGCCATGCTACTCAAATGCACTTTGACACAGAACACTGAACGCGTTTATGTAGAAATATACTAGTCTCCTAGCTATCGTATATCTTGCACTCTCCCTTGGCACTGTATGTGAGGTTATGTTGTTCTTGTCCCATGTGTCAGTGAGTTTGTGCGGTGTGACTGTGAAGGATGGTGACATGTCTCTGCACTAATACCATAAAGACATAGTCCTGTACGTTTGCTGTATTTAGCGAATTAAGTAATTCTGGTTGTTTGGATGTGAAAAAGCACAATGACTATGCAGTTAAAATGTAAACGGTTAGCTGTAATTTGGTGTATGTTCAGGCATATCATACAAAGAGTTGAAAAAAGCTGTCCTTTTTGGTTCTGAAAAAGTTGTATAGAGCATTTTCTCAAATGGAGGTACCAAGTAACACTTTTACAAAATAATTCATTGTGTCTGTGTGTGTATACTGACTCCAGAGAGAGCTTCTCCTCCTCCTCGTTGAGATTGGGGAGCCTGTGGAGACCGAGGGTCATCCTCAGGGCATCAACATGCTCCTTCAGAGGTTTGTACTCATCATGCAGGCGCCGAGTTGTTTCTAGCAGCTTGTTCAGGTCATTCTCCGACTGCTTGATGGTGCTCTCCATCTAAGAGGACAGGATAGGTGTTTAATAACTGGACATGCAACATGCTCAGTTTAAAATACAACCTCCAACTACAAAAATAAATTGTCAGTGGTTAACACACGGTCATCATATCTTTTCTATTGAAAAAAATACAGGCATTGAATGCATTCACCAATGTGTAGCTGGTCTACCATCACTATTCTCGATGCTGATACTGAATTTTAAAGATACCTTACCCATCTAGCTCCTCTGCAAGACAACTGTACTGGCACTTCCACACCTCTTCTTATACAGAGAGTGGAGTGCTCATCTCTACCTACTCACCACATTGATATCCGCATGGATGAGCCGCAGCTCCTCCACATGTGCCATCTTCTCCTGCAGAAGGAGGTCCATCTCCTGTTTGTACTCTTTCAGATGCTTCTCCTCAGACTCCAGAGCCTCAAACTCAGTCTTCAGACGAGACTTAATCTTCTGCATCTGGATAGTCTTGTTTCTGAAGACAGTGGCAGAGACAAAAAGACACCAGCTGTCAGGTCAATTACTTCAAACAGCCACAACAGAGATTTGCTCAAATAAAAATGAGAATCTTTGGTTTGACAGTTCTCATGTTTTCTACCAACATCTCGACTCAATTATCACAATCAATAATGTAAACAATACACACTGATCATATTCTATTTGATATGCACCAATTTGTTTGAATTGATTACGTAAATTACGATGTGCATAGATGTGAGGCTGAGTGGCTTATTACTCCAGCTACTTCTTTCTAATGTGAATGAATTTACTGCCATTCTGTACACTTATTACTCAGTTATTATGCACTGCTGCACTACAGACTTCGGGGGAAAGCAACAACATTTTGCCACCAGTGTTTAGCGAGCTAATGACAGTCTGCTAACTGCCTCGCTAGCAGTTGTGGCTAGCTTACCCATGGTAACATTAGCAGCTCACATCTGGCGTTTGATGATACACATCTGGAACGTTAATGCGTGCGTGACCAGGAAACGTAGCTACAGTTCTAGGTTATTTTTGTACTTTCTTAAACAAAATAACGGCTGCTGTGATTGCTTGCCATGCCACAGGCGAGCTAAGCTACAATAGCAGAAACCTATCAGAGTACAGGGAGGCAGCAGACCAGCTAACATTAGCTAGCTCAGTAACAAAAGCCAAGCCAAGGAGCTTGTTCTTGGCCGGCTAGTACGATACACAACGCTTTGCTCATTTTCCTGAAACATTGAGCCACCATATTTCCCGCATGTGCTTTCATTTTATTCTGTAAACGTGTCTTACCGTATTTCCAAGATATTTTCTAATTTGCACATTATTTCTTGTTCGTCCGCCATGGTTTTGTAACCCTGTATCTGCAAATTGGCCAGCTCAGTCTCCTCCTAAGGCCAGGGTGGTCGCCTTGTTAATAAAAACACAATAGATGGCGTGGGCGCGCAGACGAGCATGCACGCGCGCTGTTTTCCCCAGTGGCTACGTGTGCTGTAGTCTGCAGCCTAGTGACCCGCACGAGCCCATTGTTTTCACATCTGACCTGTGACTACTATGTTGCAAGTATCCAATTATCTGTTACATTGTAATAGAAACTACAACCCAACTGTTATATTGTAAGCTTGAATAAATTAGAATTTTCGCATTGTTAAGACAAATAACTATTCTAATCCTATAATACATTTTAGAAGGATACTATACAAATATGAAGGCAAAAAATAAGATCTATAGGATATCCTGTATAAATATTAAAAATAGCCCATAATAAAGTAAGATACGGTCACTCTAAACTCATTGAAGACAACATACACACTATAAATCCCCAATGCGATATTGTAGGAATAATATAGTAATTTCTCCTGAGGGTATTTTCTTTGCAGCGAAAGCGTATTTAGACCAATGCAAACAAAATAGCCCACCACCTACTACTTAATTCAGTTATTATAAACATTAATGCGTATTTTCATAAATTAGCCGTTATATATGTCTAAATTATTAATTCGTCCACTTTACATAAAGGATTATTAGATTATAACAGGAGCAAGAATGGGTCTGTAGCCTATTAGTTTTGGCATCCTTACTGCTACTAGAACTGGGAGGATCAAGTGCTGCTGCAGGGGCCTATCATGAGTTTGATTTCTGTGACTACACACAAAAAATAATTCTCAGAAAAAGATTACTGATCTAGGAGCTATAATCCGGTCACATGACCTAATCAATTTAACAGGGAAACTGTTCTCAGATCAAGACTCCTTCTCTTAGACATGTATGGGCCCCGGGCTGCCGTTGGATTAACCAACAGAAATGCTTGGGAACAATACAAGGGTCCATTTTAATTCAGTCTAATCCCAGTAGGTATTGCAAGCACTTTCATATGACTCTGTAGAGAAAAGGCTGCTGTGAACACCTCTCTGAAGAAGTAACTACAGAAAAAAATACAAATGTCTACTGTAAGTAGCTACCTTTTACTCTATTTCTGTATCTTCATCTTCACTGTCTTTCATATTTGGTTGAAACGTTTAAGTTACAGTTATAGAGGTTTGTGTTAAACTTGTGGACTTCCTACCTCTGCACTTGATGTGAGAAGGCTTGCGTTATCCCGTAGTTGTTTTACTTCATGAAGAAATTTGTTGGAGCGAATGGCGTGTGGATATCTTGTATGCTCAGTTTTCAGCTGTTTCTTATTTGTTGCATTAGTGACCCAGTTTTTGCCCAGAGCTATTGTGGCATTACTGGCATCTTCTTACAAAACAGCACTACCAAAATTGAGGTTTCTGTTCTTCATTTGTCATAAATGTTCGTAGGATTCAGTAGGAGTCAGTCAGTTCAGCAAGTCTTATACTGTAGCACCTTCAGGAGCCATGAGCCATGAAAGTGTATTATTTTATTTCTTTGTTTTTATACCTTGTAGATGCCATACTATATTCAAAACATGCCTTGCTTTATAAATCTCAGAAAGGAGATTTATGAGGAATGGAGCACACAATCTCTCCTCCACTTGCTTTCTTTGATTTTATATTACATACCACATTCTATACCAACAACAGCAAAAACAGAAAAAATATGGTTCAATTCTTTCATATGCAAGATTGATGTTAAATGGGTGTCATGGTTTGACCCAGTCATTAATGCATCATGGAATGAACCCCATGTTCTCAGTTTTTCAAAGTCTAAAATACATTGTGGGCTTCATGTTTTGATTGTAGTCCCCACCAACCTCTTGCGATTGGATTCTCCTGGTTGAACAGAAGAATGTAAGGAACAACCTTGTATTTCTTTTTTGGTCTTTTACTTGTCAAAGAACCAACCAATTTAAACATTGTCTCAAAGAAACAACAAAATTATAACAAAATAGTTTGTGTTTTGTGTTTCACCCAGTTGTTGATCTGCATGCCGCTTTATACTTCTCTCCAGTGACATAGATGAATGAACTTTGGGGATCTTCTCCCCTGGATCTCAATGTGAATGTTTTCTGTGGCAGATAAATGTTCGAGTCACAACCATGGATGCTGAGCTGGAGTTTGCCATCTTGCCCAGCACAACCGGCAAACAGCTTTTTGACCAGGTATACTGTGCAAAACAAACAAACAGGCAATTTAATAGACAAACGTGTGATCATATATTTGTGGTAATTTCTTATGTTTAGATAGTGAAGACGATTGGGCTGAGGGAAACCTGGTTCTTTGGCCTTCAGTATCAGGACAGTAAAGGCTTCTCCACCTGGCTCAAACTGAACAAGAGGGTGAGGAGAAAGTTTGTTTGTAAACTGAAGTCACCTGATGGCATCACTTCACTCCCCTGATGGTTGAATTTGATTGTAGATGTAATCCGGAGTCACTGTTATTATGATTTTGATGATGCATCTGTGTCGCCCCGCTGAGACTAATTAGTGTACTCCCTTCATTCTCTGTCATCCCTCTGCTGTGGGCTGCAATCCCAGGTGACAGCGCAGGATGTAAAGAGGGAGAACCCTTTGCTGATTAAGTTCAGAGCCAAGTTTTACCCTGAAGATGTTGCTGATGAACTCATCCAGGAGGCAACCCAGCGCCTCTTCTTTCTGCAGGTTAGAGACGAGTGCATGTGCAAGAGCACTGAGGTTTTCTGTGGGATTCCCATTGTGAATTTGCACCCCTGAAACACGTGATCGTAATGGGGATGTAATAGGTTGAAAATGAATAAAGATGAATGGGAAAGCCAATGATATTCCACATTGGGTTATCATAGACTTTCCCATTCATTTTTATTCATTTTCTGAATTGGGTGGCAACATCTTTTAATTTGTATGCCATGGCTATTTTGAGGAAAGATCCACACTTTAGAATTTTTCTTTTTTTCAAAGATTATTTTTTGGGCATTTCGCCTTTATTTTGGATAGTTGACAGTAGAGATAGACAGGATAGATTGGGAGAGAGAGGGGGATGACATGTGACAAAGGTCCTGGGCCAGATTCAAACCCAGGATGAGCCACCAGGACACCCAACATACCTGAATTTGTTCTTGACATATGCTAAAGGGAAATAAAAAGAATATAATATGATATAGAATATAAATATTATATTGTATAAAAAATGACAGCAGGAATCATTTAGATACACAATTATGAAAGATATTTTGTAAATCTGGTAGAAGTGGATATCATGATGTAGTTATAAGAAGCTACACATTACATAAAGTCTCTTATGTAAGATGGGTTCCCTGCAGGGGCAAAGATGAAAAGGAATCTCAATCAAAACAAAGGCAGAACCTGTTATAGCCACTCATGAGGGTTCCACGGTGACCCACAGAGATCCCATTAACTCTCACAGGTTTCCCCTAGGAGTTCTCCCTCAAAACCATGTGTACACACACACACACATCATTGCATCACGTCTTTTTATGCTGTTTTTTTTAGGTAAAAGAGGGCATCCTGAATGATGACATATACTGTCCACCTGAGACTGCAGTGCTGTTGGCCTCTTACGCAGTTCAGACCAAGCATGGGGACTACAGGAAAGACTATCATGTACCAGGATACCTTGCAAGGGAGAAGCTTCTGCCACAGAGGTGTATAGCGAGCCCTTTAAATGGACAGGGTCATCAGCATTAACCAAAGTTAATCTTAATTCCCTTATGTGAATTCTGACTGGTGTGTCCTCTTTTTTCTGATAAAACCAGGGTTTTGGAGCAGCACAAGCTGAATAAAGACCAGTGGGAGGAAAGAATCCAGGTGTGGCATCAAGAGCACAAGGGAGTGCTGAGGTACTGCGGTCCTATCACACACACAATCCAAAATACAGAGGTTTAAGAGATTTTTTTTTTTTGTATCTCATTAACTTATTCCTCCACAGAGAAGATGCCATGGTGGAGTACCTGAAGATATCCCAGGACCTGGAGATGTATGGCGTCAACTACTTCAGCATCAAGAACAAGAAAGGATCGGAGCTGTGGTTGGGGGTTGACGCGCTCGGTCTCAACATCTACGACAAGAAGGACAAGTAGGGTGCTATCCAAGAGAGTAGTTGCCTCTGATAAACTCATCGTGGATTTAAATATGCTCACTGCTGCTCTCCCCCCCACAACAGGATGACCCCAAAGATTGGCTTCCCCTGGAGTGAGATCAGAAACATCTCCTTCAATGACAAGAAGTTTGTCATCAAGCCAATCGACAAGAAGGCTCCGGTACTCTGAAACTTTGTCATTGATCACTGACAGATCTGTTATTACATGAAATACATATCTTTATTGCTGCCATGCCTGTTAAAGTTGCTGAAGACAACATTCTGTGCTGGAAAATATCCCACAGGGTGCTAATGATGCGTTATGGAGCAACACGTGTGTAATCTCTGTTCATTGACCTGTGTGTGTGTGTGTGTTCAAGGACTTTGTTTTCTACGCACCTCGTCTCCGCATCAATAAACGTGTCCTGGCACTGTGTATGGGGAACCATGACCTGTACATGCGCAGACGTAAGCCTGACACCATCGAGGTGCAGCAGATGAAGGCCCAGGCCAGGGAGGAGAAGAACAAGAGGCAGATGGAGAGGTGAGGAAGAAGAAGAAAAACAAAAATGGAGCCCTATTTGTTGCAGTTTACAATCTGTGCTCTCTGCTTTAAGAAAGTTTCATATGAACTGTCAAGAGACATAGTTTTTCAGATGTGTGTTTATGCACAATTCTCCTGTCAGGGCTCTGCTTGAGAGTGAGAAAAAAAAGCGAGAGAACGCCGAGAAGGAAACGGAGAAGATTGCTCGTGAGACCATGGAGCTGATGGAGAGATTGAGACAGATTGAGGAGCAAACAAAGAGAGCTCAGGATGGTCTGACAACTTTCTGAATACAAATGCCTTCCAACTCCAGTACTATTTTGTCTGTGTTGTTAAAGAATGGAAAATGGGTAGTTTGGTATATTGAAGTATTCCTCAGTTCAGCGTCTGTAAAAAGATATATATATGTACAGTATATATGATCTATGTTTCTGTGTATGTGTGCTGGGTGTTTGTTTATACCTGTGTGTGTGTATTTCAGAGCTGGAGGAGCAGACTCGCAGGGCTCTGGAGTTGGAGAAGGAGAGGACTATTGCCCAGGAGGAGGCTGAGCGCCTGGAGAAGGACCGCAGAGCGGCGGTGGAGGCCAAAGCCGCCCTGCTAAAGCAGTCTGAGAACCAGATGAAGAATCAGGAGAACCTGGTACACTGATACACATAGACACACCTGCATGCACACAAATACCCTCCAGGGCTGGGTTTAATTCACATTACATTACATTACGTCATTTAGCAGATGTTTTTGTCCAAAGCGACTTACAATAAGTGCATTTTGTCAAATCTGTATTGTATATCACAGTCTTCATCAGCTAAGCCTTTAATAGAAGCATTAGAATCTGAGTTTTTATTTTTTTTATTAAGAAGAAGATGATACATGATAGGATAAAAAGTTAAAAGTTAAAAAGTGGGGTCCAGATGTATTTTCTTCAAAATTAACAAATTAAAAAACTGACAAGGTTTTTATATTAAAGCCACCATCCAGCCTGAGACCCATTTACCACATGACACTATATTTGGATCTATAAACACGTCTCACCCAAAGCTAGGAACAAGTTAGTCAAAGCAATGAATAAGAAGAGGATTTTGTGAACAGTGACAGTATACAGGGTGATTCTGAGGGCATATGAGTATGTGTTTTTTCTGATTCACAAGAATTAGCACTGCCCTGATGTAAATCTTTGGGTGAAACATTTTATTTTACAAATTTACACTGTTGGACAGTGGACAATTGGGACAGTCCCTTTAAGAAAACAAGTAGAATGCCTTCCATTTTCAGTTGATTGAATAGAAACTAAAATAACCCTAGAGCTGATGCTGCATATGAACATACAAACACACGTGCAGACACACACACATGCACAAACAGAGCACAGTGACCTTAGATCAGGAACACTCTTAACTCTCTCCTTATTTGTGTATATGTGTGTAGGCCACTGAGCTGGCTGAGCTTACCTGTAAAATCTCACAGCTGGAAGATGCCAAGAAGAAAAAGGATGAGGCGGCAAAGAAGTGGCAGAAAAGGGTGAGAATTAGTGAAAGCACCCGCAGAGATAATGGATGGATTAAACATGAGCAAACGGGGCTCTAAACACTACTAAAGGTGTGAGACCTGGCGTCAGTTGCAGAGAAGTATATCAAAAACACTCTCAAATTCAAGTCACTGCGTTGTGCTATGTGACAAACCTCAGCCATCTGGTGCCATAGTAAGCTAAAACGAACCATAAAAAGTATTAGGAAAATACAATTTGACCCAGGTCGAGTGTGTGTGCAGATGTCTGTGTGCATATGAGGGGTTCTCTTCCAAAAACATCTGTACCTGGGGTTCATGATTAAATATCTCTAAAATATAGAGAATCCAATCTGTAAAAGTTACCATCTAGTTACCTTTTATTCTTTAAAAACTACCTTAACTTAAATTTTGTGGTACCGATCGTGTTGCAAGAGTAGGTCTCCCATTTCTTCAATAGCACATATTCTTGTTTTGGAACAAAACTCTTCATATGCATATAGGTGTGTACATGCATTCTATTATCTAACCACAGTGCTTCAGTGCAAGTGGTGTGTGTTGACAGGCGATGGTGGTGGAAGTTGATTTGGAGCGAACCAAAGAGGAGCTGAAGACTAAACTCATGGGTGTCCACATCCAGGATTCAGTGCACTCTCACATGCACGACCACGACGAGACGGACGAGAGCAGCGCGGAGGCGAGTGCCGAGCTGACCTCGCCGGGCATGGTGCGAGACCGCAGTGAGGAGGAGCGAGTGACAGAGGCCCAGAAGAACCAGAGGCTGCAGAAAAACCTCAAGGTCAGGTTAAGGGGAATGGTGAAATGTCGTACTTTATTAATTCCCGCAGGCAAATTCTCCTTGTGCTTGCCCCCCTCCGCAGGCAGGTCAGAGGTCAGGGTCAGCTACAGAGCAGCAGCCCTGGAGCTGGTGGGGATTCAGTGTTTTGCTCAAGGACAATTTAGCAGGGCGGAAATTTGCCGACACAGGGGCTTGAAGCCAGGCAGCCTGGTTGAAAGACTGCTCAAAACAACTTGACTGCCTTTTGAACCCAAGTAAAGCAGTGAAATGAATGGAAGAACTGGCATTTGGGAGGGAAGTGAATGTAATTCCAATTTTTGCAATGCAGAGTTTGGGAAACCATTTTGGTACAATAACCAAGACTTGTTTCATAGTAAGTTCAATTACACATTATCTTCTTCAAGAAACACTTGATATATGGAATAAAACTCTATTTTTTTGTTGCTGCTCCAAAACATTACTTTACATTTTGTGTTTTAGAACTCTTGGCATTTTTTCTATTAACACAGCAACACAGATGTTTTTATTCTGCTGTAATGATGGCAGCTTAATTGCCACCAAAATTGGGTTTCAGGACACTTCCCCTTAAGAGTGCACTCATACATAATTAAACATTGGTGCAGGTACATTTTCATCAATCATCCATCCATCAATTCCATTCCAAGTGTTGATAAAGCAATTGCATCTCACCCAGACCTATTGTAACTGAAATAAATTTGGTCTGTATCTATCAAGATATGATGTTGAGTAGTAGACTAGACACAAAAATGAACTGAATAACCATGGACAATGGGATGTTTTTAGATGGGGAAAGGAGGGGAGTATGGGGGGCGGAGAGGGAGGGGGAGTGGAGTAAGGCTTCTGAATAGTTTCCTAAAGAGTTTCATCGCGTAAAAGGATTTCATTCACTGTGTGTCTGTGTTCCTCTCAGTTCCTGAGCACCGAGCTGGCCTGCGCCGTAGACGAGAGCAAGAAGACCCCCAACGACCTGATCCACGCCGAGAACGTGAAAGCAGGCCGCGACAAATACAAGACTCTGCGTCAGATTCGTCAGGGCAACACCAAACAACGCATTGATGAGTTCGAGTCCATGTGAGACGGGCTGCTTCAGGACTGCTCAAGCTCAATGCGGGATAAAGATAGATGGTAAAATCGGACCCAGAGAAATACATGAGAGATTTTAGAAATGTAGGTGCAGATTATTGCATGGGTAGTAAAAATAAATAACTTTGTGTCATGCTGTCATGTTCAGCCTGTAGGCTTAGTGATACTGTGCTATGATGCCTTTTGTGCCCATGATTTTAGTGCCATTTAATCTGATAAGGGGTCAGTGAAAGAGTGACTCAAACCTCTTGGGAAAGCCATTTTTAATTTTAAAAAGAACAAAGCACACTGTATAAAACATGTCCTGATGTCTTCATGCTACGTTCTGTTTCCTGCACATATCAGGGATCGTCTATGCAATCATTTATGAAAATGTTGTCTGCTGCTGCCCTGAAATAGGCTATGAAAATGAGAGAGAATGCATGCAAGTGTCAGTCTTATTACATACATTTGCAATTTTAATATGCCAACCGATGATTATCTGCTTTGATGGTAAAAATCTTATTGAATAGGGATTAATGAAAGGAATGATATTCAAGGCATCTTTTTGTCCAACTAAATGTTAAATCCTAGCTCTCTTCTCACAAAATAAAATATGAAATATGAATATCACCAATGCTTGGTATTCGTACAGTCTTTTGTTCATAAGTGCCCTATGACAGAAATAGCTTCTCATCTAATGCCTTTAAAATTATTAGATTTGAAAACTTTAAAGTGCTCCATGAGGCAATATGTTGTGCAGCATAAAAACACACAAAATTCCAGTCAAAATTCAAGATACCCAGTCAACTTTCATTTCAGCAATCATTCCACAATTGTCACACTGAAAAAGATTTTTGTCCTAAAAAAAAAAAATGAAATTAATAAACCAGCTGATCAATATTGGCACTCATCTTCAGTTGTGAGAAGTAATGAGTTTCTACCATGGAAGTATTGTAGGCTATTATTTAGTTATAAGCACTGGGTTTCTACTGTTTCGACCCGGTTTATCTCGCGAGGTTAAGTCAACGCGAGATTTGGTTGCGGCCAACAAGTTTGCAGCCAAATATCAGGAAGGAGGGAGGGCAGGACTGGGATTCCAATTGAGATAATAAGTTACAGTTAAGGGGTTGTAGTTCAGTGTGTGAACGGGCCGGAATGCCAAAACTGCATTCCAAAGGCCGCCTACAAATTAATGAAGTAGGAGCGTTGACAAAGTGAGCTAGAGTTTGAGAAACGTCACATTCAAGACCTCAGTGCAGAGTGAACGGTCACCTTACTTTGTATACACACTGGACCCGAAAGTTCGCCAGCGCTTCATTCGCGGAGCCCATCGGTGGGACTTCCCTTCAACAACCTACGTCGACGACTAATCTCTTTTATCCTACGGGGCAACGAGTCTCATTGGTTACGCGTTTGTCTCGCCGGGAAAGTGTTGTTTTATCGCTTGTCCGCACACCCAACATTGCTGAAATTGTAACCTCGTAAGCTGAGGATGTCTTTCCACCCGAGCGCGACCGAATTCGAGGGAACTCAAAACTCTTTAGTGAATGAACGAAACCGAGCAGGCATCTCGGACACCTGTGCATGTCCGAGTAGTACTGGGCTTAGTAACGCTGTGTCGGTGTCCTTGGGCTTGGACTCGGGGTCTTCTCAGCAAAACAACATAAATCATACCTCTGGCTGTGCTTTTGCAGAGTGCGTGCCGACTCTGGGAAACACTCCCCCTGAAGTGTCGGAGTTAGGAGCGGCTGTGAGCGTGACCTTAGAACTGAGCGGGGACCCGCCGAATGAAGTCAACCCGAAAGCAGACGACTTTGAGCAAGTGTGCCATGACATCTATCGGGTGAGCTGTATGGACCTGCTCAGATCAAGCGAAATGGACAGCTCGCGGACCCTGGCGCGTGGCCCGGCGATAGCCCGATATGTCTGCAAGGAATCAAACTTGTTTATGGCCCCAGCGGATGAGCGGCCGGTCCCCTCTCAGGTGGACGAGCTCTTACCTTTAAAGCCGTATTCTGCATACTCTGCAAGTCCAGCCCTATTCAGAGACACGGCAGGTGTATGGTGCGTCAGTGAGCGCATATACACCGGCCGAAGCGAGCCGGAGAGAGGCGGATTGGGCGGACATAATGTGTTCTGTAAATACTGTAACTACGGACAAGCTTCTCTTGGATCCAGGCAGCAATGCTATTGTGTCCCCTACCGCGACGGTGGGAAAGGTGACATGCGAGCAGGGATGGCACAAGGGTATGGCCAAGTGGAAAGTTACCAAAGTGCATTTCCACAAAGGCATGCCAATAATGCCACTATCAAGACCGAAGCTACCGGCTGGCTGGATTGTACAGATACGAGTTTCAGGTAAATAACACATTTCATATGAACAATATTTTATACTGATTTGTTTCTGTTTGGCGTCAGACCATGATGGTAATCCTGGTAATTGTTTTGGTAACAAAAGGCTTAAAGGCTGAATGGGTGGTTAGGCCTATTTATTATTATGTAATAGCTACCCAGAGCCTAAATAAAACAGATTTATTGTATCAGAAACAAAAGGACAATAGCCAGTCTCATATTCACAGCTTTATCTGTCAAGCTGCAAGTTCCAATGATTGTCACCCATCTCCATCTTCATTCAGTTATCCTTCCTTAAAGGCAGCTTTGCCCTAAAATGTGCTTGGCTGACCTGATAATCTCTTGACATCTATGCAAAAGGCTTTAGGATGTACAGGATTGGACTATGGCTGTGAAGGCTGCACAAATCACTTGAATCCAGTACGCTATAAAACACCATTATTTCTTTTTATTATTATTTCATTATTTCAATTACTTAGATGCATTGTAGAACCATAGTGTGGCTGGAGAGGAAGTTACGGTGCAGTATGCACCCCTATCAGCAATAAATCATTTGCACTCCCACAACTCCAAGTGCTCTTGGCCTTGGCCAAGTGGTGTTTCACACACAACTCAGCTAAATCAAAGTTTGCCTTTTCCCTAACTTAACTGAACTGTCCCTATTTCTGCTGTGGCTAGCTGTACACACACAATACGAGTTAATCTATCAATGTCACCATAAACAAGAGATACAGCACCTGTTGCAGATCCTGTGCCTGGAATGGGAGAAAATACACTGGATTTCCTTTTATTGATACCCATTAAACAGTTAATAGGCTTACTCTGTATAATCCTTTAGAAACAGGTTAATTGCTGGTCATCATCTATGACTGGAATGACTCAACTAGATGTATTAATCATAGAATGTCCTTATCAATCATGAGGTGGGCAAAGCTCTTATTAAATTTGGATTTAGGGAATTACTACCCCAAGTTTCATGACAAGTAGCCTAACAGACTCAGACAGAGGGCAAACTTAGTGACCCAAATCTGATCATCATTCATTCTTCATTTTAACCCTTACACACTATTACATTAGTGTGTGTGTGTGTGTGTGTGTGTATGTGTGTGTATGTGTATGTGTATGTGTGAGTGTGAGAGAGAGAGAGAGAGAGAGAGAGAGAGTCTGGTTGTACAACCCTATTATCAAAGGTATTTAGTAACTGGTGTGTGTTGGCATTAAAGCCTAAGGTAAAATTGTTGTTGAAAATGCTTTGTGTCTTATCTGTACACACATATGGTGTAACCAGATTGGTATCAAATCTGTTATTGATTCTCCTCCTTACAAACCAACATTTAATTTCTCTGCCACAAGAAAGTAGGCTAACAATGCACACCAGCTTGAGCAACATCTTAGCAAGACAACAGTAAACATGTCGTCTCCCACAAATCATGAAGTCCCCGTCTGGGCCAACCAATAACAAATATGTCCCCTTGTTTTGAGCTGTAATTGTAGTTCCCTTGGCCTAATTGGTGTCATTTTGAATGCTGGAATGCAGGGATGAGATGCATCATTTCCACAAGTTTTGTCAAAATATGATCAGTGGTGTCTGAGATATTGCGCATGACACATGGATTAGCCTTCAAATGATCTAGTGCCCCCCTTGGGCCAATCAGTGTAATTTTGGTGGTGTGAACAGTGGTGAGATGCATCATTCCACTGACAAAGTCCAACAAGTAAACATGTTGTATGTTCTATGTTGTAGCACCCCACTTAGGCCACTCAGTGCAATTTTAAAAATGTCATAATGGAGCAATGAGACACATCATTCCCCTAGGTTTCGTCAAAATCCGATCTGTGGCATCCAAGGTATTGTGTGTGACAGGCGGACGAGTGAATAGATCTAGATCCCCCAATTTCAACAATTTCAGCATGGGGGACAATTCTATCTAAATATGTGTGTGTGTGTGTATGTGTGTGTGTGTGTGTGTGTTCAGATATGAGGGTTTGTTCCCAGGTATGAGCGTATACCTGTCTGACCGGAGAGTGTGCCAGGTGTGTGGTGACGATGCCTCAGGTTGTCACTATGGAGCAGTCACCTGTGGCAGCTGCAAGGTATTCTTCAAGAGAGCCGCTGCAGGTGGGTCTGACATACACACACACACACACACTAAAACACACACACTCACACACGAATGCACGTAACACAAACATGCTCAATTACTCGCTCGCTTATTCTTACACCCACTCACTCACTCGCTCATGCAGGCAGGGCACAGTGACCGAGGATTATGAGGGTGAGTTATTTGTTATCAGTTCACACCCACATGTTGTTGCTATGAGCGGTAGCTGAGGCATTGCTGAAGTACCTCCCTCATCCCCAGGACTTCTGTGTGTGTGTGTGTGTGTGTGTGTGTGTGTGTGTGTGTGTGTGTGTGTGTGTTTGCGTGTCCCCATCAGGTAAGCAGAACCACCTGTGTGCCAGCCGTAACGACTGCACCATTGATAAGCTGAGGCGGAAGAACTGCGCCTCTTGTCGTTTAAAGAGGTGCTTCTTGTCGGGGATGAGCCTCAAAGGTGAGGAACTCAAAATTAGGATAAAATGAGAGAGAGAACGAGAGGAATACTTGTGGCGTGCATTTAGAAAGTGAGGTCAGGGCGGTCAGATACCTTAGATGTGTTGGATCTGAACTTACTGATCAAATGTTCCAGCTTAAATACACTGTTACAAATGTATTTCAGCAGAGGCCAAAAGAGTGTTCTTAAACACAATGGCACAAATGACAACCCTCCCACAGTGTTATGGCATCGAATAACTCCACAGGCTATTATTCTTTTAAGGATGCCCCCATGTCTGCTACGCTGTTCATTCTATAATAAACAGAGGAAACAGTCCAAAGTGGTGGCTGTTTCCTTTTTGTTGTATCTTTTTCTCCTCTACTTGTCATAATTGTCTGTGTTGGATTCTAGGCCGTAGACTGAAGGCAGCCGGCCAGACAAGGAGTGGAGAGGAGGAGCAGCCTCAGGCTACGTGGGGAGCTGGGAGGGAGGATGGAGTCACGGAACCTGGGAGTGCAGCTGTTGAAGCTCAAGGTGAGTATCGGTGTTACCCATGCTGTACTGCCATCATGATGAATCAAGGCATATAGTCGAGATTGTGCGCGCTTCCCTTGGAACAGATGCATGACTCATGAGCACATATTGTAAAAAAAAATAAAAAAAAAAGTTTGGATTTATTTTTGTAAAGTTCTGCTGCGATGCTGCTCAGTTTGTCATTCTGAAGTGTCTGTGGTTGTAGCATCATCCCAGGCCCTGGCTCTAGGTCCTGCCCCCAGCCTACGTTCCTGCCTATCCCTGCTCAGCATCCTGCAGGCCATCGAACCGGCTGTGGTCAACGCAGGACATGACCACGCCCAGCCAGACAGCTCCACATCCTTGCTTTCCAGCCTCAATGAGCTGGGAGAGAGACAGCTGGTTAGTGTGGTGCGCTGGGCCAAGGCGTTACCAGGTAAAGTAGTCTGGGCCAACACCTTACAAGAGAAACATTGAGGTGTAGGTAGGGTGTTTATGCCAGTTGATGTGTGCTAAATTGTTAGCCTAGTTATTGCAGGTCCAGTTTAATCCTAGATAAACCATTAGTCAATGGCACCTCAACAAGGTCGTGCCATGCAAAAAACACTGCAAGGTCTGGCTGTCAGCAAGGTTAAGTAAGAGAGTGGAAGACAGCTTGGCAAGACAATGTACAAGAGACAAACATTTAACTCCAAGTCCACAGTAACCAGGATGAGCTATGCATTGATAAAATCTAAAAAATGTTGTGCCAGGTTAACCAAGTCATGTCACCACTGTTAGCACTGGGCAACGCTTCATACCTGATAAACAAGACCTCAAGAGGCCTTTGCCTGAAATCCATCCAAGTTAAACTAGCATATTGAAGCAGTCAAAGTCATTATAAGTAATTGCTGTAGGGTCAGATACAAACTGTCACCAAGCCAACAGTTATGAAAAAAAAAATATCATGCCACGTAGACCCGCCTGTTTCTGATATTAGCCACTAGAGGGGGATATGTTCATATTTAACCCAAGAGTGACAGGCTCAGTAGCCAGCCGTGAATATCCATACTGTGCTTTCTCTTTTGTTTTCAGTATGAAGTCTTCACACAGTTTTTCATTGACTCATAAAGTGGTATTTTATCATGTTTCATTATATTGTTCAACTTAACATGACCAGAGGTTTGATGAATTAAATGTTGGTAACAGGTTTCCGTGACCTGCATGTGGATGATCAGATGTCAGTGATCCAGTCATCGTGGATGGGGGTGATGGTGTTCGCTCTGGGCTGGAGGTCCTGCACCCTCACCAACGGCTCCATGCTCTACTTCGCCCCAGACCTGGTCTTCAATGAGTAAGTCACTGAAACATTCAATTCATTTAGCATCCCTCTTAGAGATCTCAGCCTAACATTTAATTGCTTAATTAAATAAAGTTATTAAAATGTTTGTCCACTTCTTCTCAAACCGGGATCAGTCTCTGTATCAAACAAACTTTGTTTGGCCCTAGACTGCTGTGGTAATCGTTGTGACAACTTAGTTTGTTGGACTATCATTGGAAAGAAAAACACACAGTGGAATACAAGCTTCAGATGAACAAAAAAAAAATCACACAAAGAACTGTCTGGTGTCTTTTCAGCCTAGACAGTAAACAAGTCTATTTTGTTCTTACCTTTTCCTTGCATCTGCTACATGTGGCCACAGAGGGATCACCTCAGTTGATGATTTATTCCAATTTATCATTGCAAATTGCCGCTGCATTGAGCTGTTTTTTCATCTTGACACTCGTTTTGATTCATACCACATCCTCTTCCAGCCTCTATCAAAATACTTGTGACAGCTAAACTACTGTCTTTTATCTTTTTGCTGTACTGCTAAAAACTTAACACAGAGTTTGTCAACTCCAAGTTACATGATATACATAAAGAACATTTCTACTGCCTGTTATCAGTAAGTTGTCTTCAGAGTAGAGCAACGTTGAGAGAGGATGGTGCTTAGAATGCTAAACCAAGCCAAGGGCCCTTGGAGCGGCCTACACTTGGCTGATGTTTCATGCAGCATTAGCAAAGCACTCATTCTGTCTGCATTAGACCTCTGTCACTCTGACTGGCTGCTACTGACCTGCATGGTAATGGATATGCCTGCCCTTGTTGCTGACCCTCATTTTTCTCTGCCTCTCTGTCTCATTCTCTTTTTCCATTATCCATCTCACTCATTTTTCTCACCTCTGCTGCTTTTTCCTCTTTCCTTTCGCTCTCTTTTCCGCTGCCATTAATTGTCTTCTTCCTTTCATATTTTTCTCTGTCTGACCCCATCTTCGCTACTCCCTTCCCCTTTTCCTCGCACTTAATGCTCTCTCCTCTCCCCTCCCACTGTTCCTCCATCCCTTCCTCGCAGCCAGCGGATGGAAGTGTCCAGTATGTACGACCACTGTGTGAGGATGAAGCTGCTGTCCCAGAGGTTCTGCATGCTGAGAGTCACCCAGGAGGAGTTCCTCTGCATGAAGGCCCTGCTCCTCTTCAGCCTGCGTGAGTCCATCGGGACCATGTCTCAAATAATAGGTTGACTGTCAACTCGGCAAGTGAAATACGAGTACAATAGAACGTAACCTTAGTTCAGAGCATTGATGGAAAAGATAAAGTCCATGGGGATTAATGTTGTGTTCTGGCTTTGTGGTCACAGTGCCAGTGGAGGGCCTGAGGAGCCAGCGTTGTTTTGATGAGCTACGGACCTCCTACATCAAGGAGCTGGACCGCTTGGCTAGCCACCACGGAGAGACCACCCGTACACAGAGACTGTTTCAGCTCACACAGCTGCTGGACTACCTCCAGCCGGTAATAGACCCAGCTCCACTTCACATGCAAAAACACATCGTACCCTGACTCTGAACTAGCACAGAAATGTCGTTTTAGCTACCAATAACTGGACTACTTCTAGCTGGAAATAGATTAAAGTTCACCCCACACATACAAAAGCACCACACTTGGCGTACAGCCGTATGTATATAGCGTTGACTTATAATAAACTAACTGGGCTAGCTCAGGATATTTAATCATTTCATTGCCAGGACTTTTAAATAGTTTGGTTCGCAAGGACCGATAAATCACCACATTTAAACCTTTATTGTCTTTCAATGACACAGAGAGACTTATACACACTTTTATATCATCTTACCTTGACTGCTTTAATGCCTTCTACTCTTGCCTCAATTGACAAGCCGTGGCACAGCTCCAGTTTGTGCAGGATTCTGCTGCCATCGACCCAAGGCTTAACACACATCACAGATTCACATCACTCCTACTTTAGCCTCTCTATACTGGTTGCCTATTACTTTTAGAATCGATTTTTAAGATTTTACTGATCACTCCCTCCGATCGTTTTAATACCCTGTGAGCTGGAGCGCAGCCTGAGATCCTCTGGCGGGGCCCTTCCGGCCATTTCACAATCTAGGCTGAAGATCAGGCCTTTGCGGTTCAGCCCCCTAGGCTTTGGAAGGCCCTGCCTGCGGAGCTTAGACTGACAAAATGCATGTCATCGCCTCCTAAAGCTCATGTTAAAAGACGATTTGTTTTGGGTTATTTTATTTCCTTTTATATGTGCATGTTTTATTCTTTTTCAGTCAAGTGTGGTACAGAGTTTATTGTCTTCTTCTTCCTATCATTATTTTTAGGATTATTATTATTATTAGTAGTAGTAGTAGTAGTAGTAGTAAGTTATTATTCTGTCATAACTTAACCAGTGCACGTTCTCTGTCTGTGTCTCTCTCTCGCGCTCTGTCACTCTCCCTCTCTCTCTCTCTCTCTCTCTCTCTCTTTCTCTCTCACTCTCTCAGATTGTGAAGAAGCTGCACCAGTTCACCTATGATCTGTTCATCCAAGCTCAGTCCCTGCAGACACGTGTCAGCTTTCCAGAGATGATCTCGGAGATAGTGAGCGTTCATGTGCCCAGGATCCTCACAGGCATGGTCAAGCCCATCCTTTTCCACAAAACAGCCTAGAGCACATCTCAGCCAAGTGCTTGTCCCATATATCTTCATTTTAGCTTCTACACCCAGTCCTTTGACCATTTTTGGTATATCTGAAATAGCTGGAGAGGGTTAAATTATGAGGTAAAAGCCCCACTTTACCTACAGGGTGTCAGTGGGGCATAGTGGTGCTGTGGGTGGATATTTAGAGAGGGGGATACTTTCTTCTAATCTATTGTAATTTAATAATATCTACTCTCAATTCTTCTTGCTACCTATTCACTATATCACAGACATCAAATGTTTCTCAAACTGAGCTGATTACGTGATTACAAACTATATTTTACTTGAGTCTAATACGTTTTAGCATGCATTCCTCCATATGAGCTCATGAATGGTCAACCTCCTTGCATGTAGGATTTTTTTTGACTGTTGATAATGATAATTGACAAGAGGCAATACGTTTTGAGAGGTAAGACACTAAACACAGAAAAAAAATATATCTATCTTCAGTCATCACCATAGTTTCTCTGTGTAGTAATATTTTTAGCTCTTTCACAATGCATATAAGTGATTGTGTATACCTGAGGTGAACAAAATCGTCTGACAGTTCATGAAGTGTGGTGGTATGCATGCTAAAAAATGTAAGTGTCTCACCCATGTGAAATATTTCTTTAGGTCAACTCTTGATATTCTCTACATTTATATATAAATATATAAAAGCATTTTTGAGGGCTGTCCCCAATCATAGAAATGCTTAGTCGACTAATAGTCGTAAGAGTTTGTTGACTAAATGAAAAGGTGACTTAATCGACAAGTCTGTAAAATAGATTTTCCTATCTTAAACTTCCTGCACCTGATTGCATTCATGCAAATTGATCTCTGAATTTCGAGACAAATGGACAGGTTTATATTTCTGAATATTGCTGTGATACCAAAGATGTTTCTAATTTTGGAGGAGATATCTCAAACAATATGGAAAAAATAGATAAAAGTAATGAATTAACTAAAAATAAGACCCCAATAGCTTATTAGTCGACTAACACAAGAGGTACTGGGGAAACTCTATTTTTCTTGTTTTGTTATGTTTGCTTGTTTTTGAGTGTAATACTTTAATCCAAAGTATGTTTTGCCCTGAAAGGACATTTCGGTCTGTTGTAATTTTTCTACTGTTGTATTTTCACTAAAGTGTTGTTTGCAAGTGCTATATTCTGTGTATCATTATGCATTCAATGCAGCTGCAGCTAATGACTTTCAGAAAGCGATATTTTGCTGAACATTAAATGTCCAGCTAAGAGACTGCCCATTTGTTACAACACATCCAGCTTTATATGTAATAGAATATGAAGCATGAGTGTACATTTGTATGTAAATAATGAAGGCAGAATGAAATGAAATACACACCATATGTTGCATTATTTTCCATATGGCACGGATCTCTTTAAGGTGTGGTCTCTTTTGAATGCTTGCTAACGATAATACAGTCACGTCCCTGGTGTTCTCTGGCTCCTAGACTCATTTCTGAAACAGTTGAATGATTTCTTCAATGTTTTTTTATTTGTTGTGCAGAAAGGCGGACAGGCAGGTTATGCAAAGCGTCAGAGAGGCAGACAGGCCTTTTCTGCCACTGTATTATCTAGCGTCAGGATTGTGTCCGCCTCCACCCAGCCAGGTAATAGATTCCAGCAGGAACCCAGAACATTCCACAGAGGGCTGGCTGGTCATGGGAGGAGGACAAGCTGATATTATCTATTTGCCCGTCTGTGAGAGACAGGCATGTGTGCGGATCATAAATTGCCGCCTATGTTTTAGTACCATCTAGTGGTGGCGGTGCAGTCTACAGCTTTAAATCAAGCTCGGCAGTAGGACGGCATCTGTTGGATTTGCTGACATTTACTTTGTAGTGTAATTGGACACGAAAGCACTTAGCGTTTGAACAAGGTTGCTGTTGAATTATAGAAGTCATGGGGAGAGGGATTACGCAGCATGATAGATGCCCAGTAATGAATGAATGTATTTCAATCAAAAGAATAATTCAGGGTTCGAATCTTGGAGTCTATCTTGTGACAGACAGTAAGGAGTCTGAATTTTCAGATGTGGTTTGGAAGTGTGAGGCACTCCTGATTGGAACATATTATTGTAAACTTTACTGGACCACTTTTGTTGCATTTGTGCTTCTTTTTGTTTGTTTTATTCATCAAGTGTAGATGTGAAAAAAAAACATGTTTTTGTCCATCTGTAGGCCTACATAGCAAATTGCATTACTTTAAAAGCTGGTTTATTTTAGCTCCACGGTACATTTAAAAGCCCAAACTGTAAAAAGCAGTCTGTCTGGGTAACCTCTACTGCCTTTTTAAGTACCATTTCCTGAACAAACTCTTTCAACAAGTATTCGTCCCTCTCATAAATGAATTGGAGCTGAACGGAGTCGGGATTGAAAGACATGCTGAAATATCACTTATTTCTAAATATATTCCCAGCTTCACTTGCCCCTGTGGCTTCCTTTAAAAGGATTGGCGTCTTGTAGGTTTGCAATGATCAAAAATGTATGTGTTGATGTCGACATTTGAACTTAGTTCAGATTCCATTTGATTTCTGTGTTTCTCAGAGTCTGTTCTGCATCAATATTACATGCCTACTCTAGCAGAAGAGGGACTTTTCCTGTCGGGGCAACAACAACCACAGAAAGCACAAACATAGTGGCCGCAAACAACAAAGTTTAAACTATTTCCTTCTTTGTTAATCAAGAAAAGAAAGCCAAGGGCCCTCTTGATTAACTACAGGAAATACTTTTAACTTTCCAATTCTCTTTCTAATGTGAGACGATATTCCACAGAAGAAAATGGATGCATAGCTTGAGTGTAGAGGAGAGCTGGAATGAGCCTCGGCACTGAAGTAATCGAATACCTACAATGCCACCCTCACAAGGAAATGTGGTTGGCACATGGGCACAGGGGACAATAAAGCTGGCAGGACCTTACATAAAACTCAGGCAACAATAATGACTTTAACACCCGGTTACCGCAACTCACGGCTACAGTGACCGGAAAACAATTAGATCGTGTAGGCGGTAAGTTGACACCCCTGAATGGGTTGTTTCTGTGGCCTATCTAATGGAGGGCGATTCCTACCCAAGCACCAGTCCATTAACAACCAATTAACTTCCTATTAATATTTTACCAGACAGGGCCTCTCATCCTGACGTGTTTTAAGGAGCTTTTCCCAGGAGTGTTTGAACATGAGCAGCTTTTAGCGCAGCATAAAGAGGCCTGTGTAATGGGCTGGAGGAGGAGGAGTGGCAACCCGATAGCACTGAGAGCAGAGGAGAGAGAGAGAGAAGAGGAGACAGACTTCTGCAGCTGGCCTGCCGTGTGGGCCGAGCCAAGGCTGAGCCGGGCCAAGCAGACTGGGTAAAAGGGTTTGCAGCATTTAGGAAGTACATGTTTTTATGGCTCAATCACAAGATTAGTCATGACTAGTGACCTTGTGCTATGTGTTGAACATAATTCCTGCGTTTTAATACTCAAAGAATTGACTGGCCGGATAATGAGGAATTTTCTCTCGATTATTCAGAATTGCAGCCAAACAGCAGCTTTGTCTTTGGCTAGCATACACATCACAGAATATGGAATAAGGCTTAGAGGAAGGAATGTCCGCCCTGCCGATGTTCTGCGCTGAAGTAGCTGTGTGCTGAGCTGGGCTGGGCTGGGTGGACATTTAAAACTAGTCTGGGGAAACTCCCTGCCTTGAGAGAGAAAGAAAGAGAGAGGGAGGCAGGCAGAGAGAGAGAGAGAGACCATTATGACTGTAGCCTCAAGCTACTCCCAACGGATAAGGCATTTGTCTTCACTTGAAAGTATGATTTATTTTTCCACCAGTCAGTAGGGTTATGTTTGTCACCGCACACTGAAAGGACTTTTGGAAATAGCAGCAGAAGCAGAAATGGAAAAAAAAAAAAAAAAAAAAAAAAAAATGTCCACCGGAGGTTTTCTAATGCAGTCTTCATGTTTTCTCAAAGACTTCCCTTCTACAGTTACCTTGTTTGGGATCAATTTCAGTCTTCATTAACTTTCGTATAATCAGAAGATTTCTGAACCTTTCGTCTAATTTATCAGAAAGAGCATGTGTGCTGATGATTAAGAGAAAGAGGGAATGTGGGAAGGGGGAAAGAGGTGGTTGTATCAGGTTCCCTCCACTGGGTGTAGATGTGGTCTTAGATTTCTCCCAGGGCTGCTGATTAACTGTGTGTGTGTGTGTGTGTAAGTGTGTGTGTGTGTGTGTGTGTGTGTGTGAGAGAGAGAGAGAGAGATGGGAGTGCACTGAGGAGGAGAGGAACTTCAGCTTTAATTTCCCCCAGCTCCAGATATTACACCCCCGCGCTCTCTGTTTTTATTGGAACAGAGACCAAAAAACACCAAGTGTTTATGATGCATTAAAACATGGGGGGGAACTCGAGTGTGGAATTGTAAATCCATACATTTGGCTCTGTCTCTCCAAAGGAGAATTAATTCTTTTATAGAGGATTTCGTGTGTTTTATGAAGACTGATGATTGTAACGCGCCATGAAATCATGTTTATCATCTTGATATGGAGGACAGAGGCTACAGAGGATTCTCTGTCGAGGGGAAAGAGAGAAAAATGGAGGAAGAGTTGAGGATAGAAAAATGTGGTGGGGCTCGAGGGAGATGGGAGGAGTCACCAAGTTTTAGGCTGAACCACAGAAGGAAGGAATTATTCTGCATTACCCTAATGACCATTTGAACAAACGGGTGGGTGAGGAGACCACATTACATTCTATTAACTCCGCTTTTGTTGTCAGTGAACTGTTAATGATGTACAAAGGGAGCTCTCCACCACTCTCCTGGACAATGCATGCTCTGTGCTTCTAATTACTCTGAGGAAAGTGCCGACAGCCTTTATACCTGGAGACACATTAGCTGGCTCTAATTAGAGTAAATATTCTTCTGGTGTAACACCACAAATTCCTCACCAATCTAGCTCTCTATTTTTCTGCGGGTTGGTTATGCATTCCCAACCTTCTCGCTCTCTCATTCTCTTTGTCTTTCTGGTTTTCTGTCTCCGTTATTGCTTTTGCTTCACTCTTTCTTTTCTTCACTCGATTCCCCCCACCCCCCCACCTCACCCCATCTCGCGCTCGCTCTCTGTCCCTCCGTCCTTGCTTTTAGCTGCAGCGAGTCCCACTAGCTGTGACAGAATCACAGTTTCACCCGTTCCTCCCAACTATCTCCCAGTTCATTATATCCATGCATGGTGTCCATGCCCTCCGCCCCTCGAAGCCCTTCGTAGCTCCTGTGCCCCAGCCAAACCCAATGTGACAGCCCCGCCACAGCTCTCATTTACAGCCATCACAGGACAGATTTCCCCAGCGCAGGCTCCCGTCTGCAGCCTGATAGATGGCGCCCCTGCTTGTGTGTATGTGTGGGTGCGTGTGTGTGTGTATGCGCGCGTTCTTGCGTGCGTGCGTGCGGGTGTGTCTTTGTGTTGGACAAGGCCTAAGTTGGAGCAGCAAGGTTTTATTCCCTGTCAGTAGTGATCCCTAAACCAATGTATTATGTGATTACTGGGCTATCCACTCACTCACACTGTGTCGTTATATTTAATGCACTCTGCATACATTGTGCTGATTTTCTGCTTGTACTTTCAGAGCACTGCTTAGTTTTAAGTGCATAGTTTGTGTAAGGCCTTCCATTTCTGTGTTGTGCTTGTTGGTGCACCCCTGGGGCAGGCGTATCTCAGTTCAGGAAACACTGCAGCACACTTCAACTGCAGTACCCAGATTCTGATTTCTTGTGCATGTCTTCCCTCTCATCTCCCCTCTCCTCCCCTCTCCTCTCCTCTCCTCTCCACCCCTCTCCTCTCCTCTTCTCTCCTCTAAATATTATAGTTGTAGTTTTAGCCATTAGCCCGAGGCACTGGTTCTATGTCATACTATGAAGGTCAGAACACACACACAGACACAAAGGCGCGTGCACACACACGCATACACACACACACCCATAGATTTCAAATATCTCTATCAGCCCTCAGAGGATCAGATTGTTTTACGGGAAATCATGTCATGGGTCAAATGATTGAATTATTAATGGAAGTGCGGTGCAATAACAATCGGCCCTTGTCTATTGTGATTCCAATGTGATACTCACAGGCCCCTCTCAGTCTAACTTGATACTACCATGTTACAATCCAAATCCAATAATGCCGACTCGGCAAAAGAATGTTCCCCTCTATTGTTTCATCAGCCGAAGAGCATCTTTAGTCCATTGCCTTCACAATGGAGAGTATTACTGAGTCTATAAAACCATATTGACTGCTGTGCCACATTTCCAAGGACAAAGCAATATGTTTTCATCAAAATGGTCATGATAAAGTAAATCACAATCATAGGACACTTTCACAATACGCTAGTCTACTGAAGTGTATATGTGTGTTTGTGTGTGTGTGTACATGTCTCTGCGTGCACGTTTGTCTACAGTGTGTGTAATCTGGCATTCACATTCCCTACAAAACTAAAATCTTTGTTCTTATTTACAGTGCCAACTATGGATTTTGTTTTTGAGCATAGTTGGAAATCGACCAGGCAAATCTAAGACGCATTCATGGTTCACATTATGGAAATTAAAGCAGACAATTCAGTATTCTCACATTTGCATATGTAAGGAACAGCACTTAGAGAGGTATAAAGATTTTAACCTAATTTAACTCACGAGAGGCTAAATTGAAAGTAATATGCATAGATAGTTCGTGTGAAAATATTTTCAGAGGGGGTTCACCAGACCAGAGGCAGTTCTCTGCTGTTCCCTCAGGCCTATTTCTCACAGAGCCAGTATGTAAATGCATGTTATTATAAAACCCTGGTGATGGATTCTTGACCTCGGCTCAGGAAGATTTCTGGGTCTGTTTTGAGAATGACCATAGAGCAACACAGGGAGAGAGACGTAAGGTCACCCCTTTAGCATTTATTATCGGCCGGTGCCAGAAAACACAACTCTTTTAGACATCCCAAACATAGCACACTGGACACATGGGCTGACAACTTCACTATGGAGCGGGAAATCAAACAGGCTTGTTAATGCAGCTGCTGAAAACTTGTCCGTGAGGAACGTTCACTCCTATTCTTTGTTGTTTTATCATTTGTACTTGCCTTGTCATCGTCTCCCCCAATTGGGAAACCACAGGATGTCGTAGCTAAAAAAAAAAAAAAAAGCGAAACATATTCGCTGAAACATTTAATGAAGACATTTCCCTACCATGTATAGCTCGAAATGGATATCATACAGAATAAAAAGAGAAAGGGAAAAAAAAAATGTTGTAATAGGTTTTGGTTTCATGTTCCTGAATGAATGCGCTTTAGTGTCTAGCTCTATCAAGCTCGTTTGCGTCATTATGTATTCTCATTACGGCATAACAGAAGTTTTCCATCTGGAGAGGCAAAGTCCCTGTTTACAGTCCTCTCCCCCCTCTCTCCCTCTCCTCGCCTCCCATTTCAAACCCCATAGAGTTTTCTGAGGCCTAAATGAGGTTGAATACAAAAAGGGTTCCATGTAGTATCTTTGTTTTTTTTCTAATTTGCCTTTTCCCTCATTATGTTCCCCTCTTTATGGGAGATAGAAAACAAAAGCCGACACATGTAATTACCGCGTGACTAAAGCATAAACATGCCTTATAGGATGAGGCTATGCTTTCAGCGGGAAGCTAATTGTAACTTTCTCCTTCTCCTTCAGTGCCCGCATTATATGATAGCTCACAGTCACACACGTACCCATACACGTGAACATACATATGCGCTTACATGCTGGCGTACACACACACACACACACACGCACACACACACGTGCACGTACGCATGCTGTGTTCACCCAATTCTCATATTCTCTCTTTCTCTTTCTCTTTCTTTATCTCGCCTCTCTTTTCTACTTTGCTCAGAAACATATGGTGTTACTCCACGTTGTTTATGGCCGTTATTACTTTATGGCATAATCTCTCTGGCCACAGCGAAGGAGGAGTGATATTGGTGCCATTTCCATAAACGCATGACTGTCATATAGTGGTGTTCTCTGCACTTTGTTCAGCTAAGCAAAAGACTCTGTAGTAGCAATCTTTATAAAATTACAGCACTTGAGGAGCTCTTGAGATTGCACCGGGCCATGTGTTAGAACTACTGTATAGAACTTGCCAGCCACAGCCTCACAGCCTCCTCTGGCAGTAAAAACCACAACACTACAACCATGAATGGCATCTCGGCCTTGGTCTACACACACATCATTCCACACATTACTTCCCTTAGCTCCCCTTTTGATGTGTCAGAGAGAGAACTAGCCCACTGTTCCACTGTTTTTTTATTGCTCACACAGCAGCGTGTATGTGTGTGTGTGTATGTGCGCGAGCGAGAGTGTTTGCTCTTCAAAGGCAGCGGAGGGGGTGCGCTACTTAAGGCCTATTAAACCTGGAGCTCTGTTCATTGTAGCCGGGAGAGAGCGCGCTGCGTGCTGAGGCAGACAGAACGGCAGAGGCATACCTTTGAACTGGAATCATGTGGGAGCTCACATTTTCACAAGTGCTGCAGAACTGAAAACAATGTTTTGGCGAGTCCCCAGACGTGTGTTTTTTTTCTGCTAAGGGCCAGCTAACAGAGAATCTGTTAGGGATTTGCCCTGACGGTGTGATATTACAACCCCACAGTACATAATCCAACATACTGAGAGTTATTAAAATATGACCATAGCAGCTCCCCGGGGCTATATAACACACACACACATACTGTCTCTCTCTCACACACACACTCTGATACACATTCCTGTGGTACACATGCATCACATTGACCATACCTTCTCTCTCTATTTGTCTAATGCAGACACCCACACTCGCACACACACTCTGAGTCTCATATAACACTACACCAACTGTCCCATCTTAGAGTCGAGAAGGTAAACCTCACCCACAAATCAATACATTAATAGAGTTTCATGCTTTCATTACACACCTTACACTGCAGTGAGTTGGCCTGCAAGGTGAGAGAAGGCATGTCCCAGGAAAAAGACTACCGGTTTACGTGTTACTCTATATCATCCAGGCACAGACAGGCAGACAGACAGAGCTCCAGCAGACTGAGCTCTCTCAGGAAGCAGGAAGGAAAGGAGGCACCTTGAAAGAGGCTGAGATACAGTAGATCTGATCAATGCCACAGACTGTAGTTTATGTACAGGGAATCCGTAAATAGATGGAAATTACCATAAACCTGCAGGGTGGTTGTGCAAAGCAAAGTATGGCTGAATTGATTTCCAAAACTTGTCCCAAATAGAGAGAGCCAAGCTGTAGTCCTGTGGTTATGATAGATATGCCAGTATTGGATTCATTTATAGAGTGGGAGTGGAACACTATTGTTAGATCATAATTCAAACAACCTGCTTCTTTCAACTATAGTAGATGAGACTCCCAGGAGGATACGGCTATAGTCATCTATATCATGTGTGTTCACACGCGCACACATACATGCACATAGGGGCACAGGCACACACACACACACATACACACACATACTATAGATGCATGCAGGCTCACACAGTTTTTGGTGTTCATGCAGTCCCCAGGGCGCAGAGCAGGACAGGAGATTTATGTTCTCTGTCGTCCAGACACGGTTCTCCCGGCTAGCTCACCGCTCATTAGGGCTCCTACATGGTCATACGTGTTACTCTAACAAGCTGCGTGGAGCCCCCCTCTAAAGCCTGATGGATTCGAGGGGTGGAGTGAGTCCCCTCCCGGCAAGAACCCGGAGGAGACGTCACAGTACATGAGGCATCGCAGAAACAACTCATCTCCACCGAGGCAGAGGAAGGACTGCGAACTTGTTCAGTCATCCATCATGGTTAGCTGCGTTTATTAGGCCTCAGTTTAATGATCCTTGTACAGACATGAAGATGCACTGAAATTAAAATGTTTAGTCTGTGCTCTGTGTGTATAACTGAGGCAGGGAGTGTTGTTATCAGTGCTGTGATGGCAACTGAAGCGGGAGAGTATGTTTGCCAATCTCTATAGTTACCTGATATGAAATGAGTGTCATAGTCATTCTCTGTTGGTTACAGAGACTGGAGTAAATATGAAGGCTAAATGAACAAACAGACGACTTGTTTGTCAACTGCTCTGCCTACAGGGTTTATCAGTTTTGCTCTTAATCCGTTTGATAATGCATCCTGAGCCTATTTCTCAACGCACGCCTGGCTGATCATGGTTGGATTTTGTGTGTATATGTCTGTCTGTCTGTCTGCCTGTCTTTGTGTGTGTGTCTTTGTGTGTGTTGTTTACAGCAGAGCTACTGACACAGCTTCCTGTGAGATGGGTACTTGTCATAGAAATCACCTGCAATGGAAAAAGGAGCTTTGCTCTGTTAAAATGTCTGTGCTTGTAGAAGCTCAGGCAATAAATAGTAATATCATCGCCAATGAACCTCATTTCAACTAAGTCTGCACCTTGGGATTTAATCAAAAAGCCTGTAGCTGTTCATTTACAACTGGTGCAATCGGGCTCTCCATTATTGAGGAATACATTATAATGATTTCTATAATGAAGACATATTGCACATTCTTAAGGCTAACCAGTGAGGCGGTGATCAAAAAAAGAAATTGACCTAACAACAGCTAATGATCTCCCACTGGCCTTGTTCACCCCTTTTTATGATGGGGGGTGCCAAGTTATACAGAGGTGAAGGTTGCAGTGGGGTGGGCAGACAGATAGTGGGCGAGGAGAGAAATGGCAGACATGCCAGCAGTATTTACAACCTACCGAGGGGCTGTCTGTAAGATAAGCTTAGGTTGAAGAGGGAGATAGATGCCCCTCCATGCACCACACTGCCCATATTTCTACCACAGCTATCAAGAGGTGGCAAATAAAATGTCTGCAGTCAAATTTTACAGACCAGTAAAGTGTAACTTAATAAAGGCGGTGAAATGCCTTGTGTATTGACTGCTTGTGCAACAACATAGTGATTCCAGGATGATGGAGGATGCCATTAACAGCATCATTAATGAGCCAGCTCAGTGCCTTTGTAATCAAATGGTTCCGTTCAACAGTCTAACTTATTCAAACAAACAGAGTGAAGTGAAAACAGTGGTGATAGCAGAGGCACAGCCGGCAGTATATTCCTCCTAAGCTTTTTCTGATTAATCATGCTGCAATTTTGCGCGCGAGGTCATTCACCTCGGCAGCTTTGGCAACAGCAAGGAGTTTGATGGTTCTTGGAAAGTGCCGTTTTATCATCATACCAAGTATAGGGTTTTTAAATTTAGGACAGGTCAATTCATTCAATCTAAAGCTGTTTGAGTTGGCATGCTGTGCAGGTTTTTAAAAAGATATTTGGGTGATCTGCAGAGGGTTTCACTTTTCTATCACAACATCCAAAGTAAACCTTTTCATTTCCAATGATACAGAACCAGCACAGCAGAGATGGAGAGCAGTGCCATGGTAAATTAATCAGCCTTTGGAGGAGAAATGGGAAAAAGCATTCCTCAAATTAGACAAACCCCAGCCCCAGCTTGATGCGGGCAGGCCCTGGCTGTGATATGGCTAGCGTCCATGCCTCATACAGAGCCAAGGCAAATTTAGAGCAGATAAAGCTGGCCAGGTCTGTTACAGTTAACCTCTGTGTTATCAGTGATGTGGCCAATTATCTTTTCACATGTCTCCACTCATAAACTGTCTACCACTGCAATACACAGATGAGAGGGGATGAGTGGCATTACAAAGTAATGTTTATATGAGGAAATAACTACAAAGTCAAGCTGAGTCTCTGAGTTTTTATCCGGACACATTTCGCTGCTGGGTCTTTGTCAGATTTGTGCTGTGCCTCTGATCCAGAAACACAGTTAAGGGAGAGCGCTGTGTTGTCAGCCCCACTCCAAGCTGCTCTGTCTGGGGGACACGAGGCCGGCCCGGCCGCCCAGCCCCTCCACAGAGACAGTGCTGGGTTTAATTATCCCCAGCTGTGCCTCATCTCCCTCCCCAGCTGGGCTCTGTGTCCCAGTGTCCTCTACAAGTACACCACATTCACACAGAAGTCAAGGTGGGACACACACACACATGCACACACATACAGCTTGCATAGACTCACATCAAGCACACGCATACGTAGATACATAAATATGTAGATACATACATACATGCCCACAAACATATACATACAAATACATGTACATACGCACATGCATACAAATATACGTACATGCATACATAAATACATTAGTACACACATACACAGGTCTGGCCCTGTTTTCAGTGGCATACAGAGACACAACCAAAGACCTGGACACTGTTAAAAAGGCACGCGCGCACACTCACACACACACACACACACACACACACATCCACACTAACTATTTAACACAGATCACACCCACATATAAACACATACATACCCACATACAGACACAAACAGACACACACATGCATGCACACACACACATTTACAGTTCCCTTAAACCAGATGTGACTGTTCGGATAGCAGGATACCAAAGCACCATACTGATTTCAGAATGAGACAAATGCCTATGAAAGCAGTCACTGCGTGAAGCTTTTGCGTGACCATTGGTCTGGCAGTTTTGATTGAATCCCAATCTGACTGGGTTTGACTTGGTCCATCTGTGCGACTGTCCTTGGCCTCGGTTTGGGTCTTGGGGGGGGGCACGGAGTTATCACACTGAGAGGCTGTTAGGGTCATTACAACCCTCTGCTTCGATATTCCCACTTTTTTGATGGGAGCCAAATGTTGTGCTGGAATCCCTGTGTCTGTCTGTCTTTGTTCCCGTCTCTCACCATCCTGTCCAGGGCTATGCCAGCACAGCTGTGAGCGGCAGTGTGTAATAAAAGTCTAATGCGAGCAGCTGCTGGGGGTTTAAACTGTAATGAGATGGTGTGTGAGATTACCACACTTCGCTAGTCGCTGAGAGAAAGCTTGGCACCTCGACAACACTGTCCCCCCCAACGGTACAATTACACTTTAGATATGGCTAATAGAATATCCACACAACGCCTGTAAGCAAGAGGCATAATGAGCTTTAGCTTGGCCTCTTCTCTCTCTCTCTGTCCCTCTCTCCCTCTCTCTCTCTCTTTCACACACACTCAAACCTACACACATACCCACAGCTGCAAGGAGCGTCCACCCCAAGGAGCCGAGGAGCTGCGGTAAACTGCAAGGGGTTGATGTAGGAAACAGAGACAGAAATCAAAGGCGTGCCTAGTCAGGAGATTCCCACAGTGGGGGAAAGCTTTTGCAGGGCTTGATCGTTGGAAACACAGTTTGCCTGCTTGCATCAACCCAACAAATAATTCAGGCCCCGAGTCATGAATAGTTGAAAGCCCTGTGTCAACTTCATTAGTCATCATGGGGGAGTTTGTGGTACAGGATGTATGCATACCCACATGGTGCCCATGCATTCAATAGAAGCCGCAGCACAGTAACAATGGGAGGGAGGCTTGCTACGGAGTTGCTTTAGGCCTGCTGTGGAGCTTTTGTTATGTGCTACTTTGCTGGGTTACTTTATCATGCAAAATTTGATTGATAGGATATGCAGCCTTCTATTCTTCTCTTCTCTTTTCTTTACTTCTCTTTTCTTATTCGTTTGCTTATTTTCTATTCTCATCTTTTCTTTTTACTTCTCTTGTCCCTTCTTCACTAGATCTCTCCTTTTCTCTTGTCCTCTCCTATCCCACCCTATCCTCTCCATTCTTCCCATCTCCTCCTGTCTTTTCACTAATCACTTTCCACTATATCCCATTATGGACCACTATCCCAGGCAAGATTGGATGGATGCAGGAGCATAAAAGTTGGGCTGCTTTTGTCCTTGTTATGATTCCTCCATCTCCTCTGAGGCACTCTATAATGAAAGTTCAGGGTGTCTGGGTATGAAGCGTCTGTACCTGTCATAGCAGCAGTGGGATAATAGGCCCAAAGGTGCCACTGCCTCATTGCAGTGGAGGAGGAACTCTTCTGATTGCATGCGGCTCTTCATTACCTCATGTAGAGGGCTAAACTCTAGATTCACAGCTCTGCCGGGCTGGATATTGTGAATGTGACCCCAGGGAGCGTAGCGGTGGAATTTCAATACGCCGGCCGGTCAGAATTATTCCACACCTGAATGCAGAGCCTTCCAGACAATTAGTGGAGAATTATAGAAGGCAAGGCGTTGGGTAATTTACAGAGTCCGTCTCGCCTCAGCCCTAGCCTTGGCCTTGCAAGCCAGCAGTGATATTTCACATTTTCTCAGTAGGGGGGTTGTAATGCTGCTGGCGGGGAGAAAGAAAATGGATGCTGTCAGAGAAGCTAAATGGGTGCAGACTCTATTCTTATAGATATTTAGAAGACGTCTGGTGATGTCTCTTCCACTATTCAATTTCTAAACATTATTCCTAAGTATCTATACTTGGGTCTGCCTTTGTTGCTGTATTTGTATTTGCAGTATGTCTGGCTTTCAGTGCAGTTATGAGGTAAATCCACTACCAGTCATAAGTTTGGACACACCTAACTGAATGCACTGTTGCAATATTTTTCATTCTCTTAAAGCCATTTTGATCTAAAGGCTTATGCTTAAATGCTTGAAATTAGTTTTTTTTTTAAAACAAATATAAATAGTGAAGTTGATGCCTATGTATGAATTTCTTTCCAAAGCCTTTACCTTTCCATCAAGGCAAAGAGTGGCTACTTTAAAGAATCTAAAATATAAGATAATTTTGATTTGTTTAACACTTTTTTGGTCACTGCATAATTCCATTTGTGTTACTGGGGTTAGGGTTAGTTTTGATGTCTTTACTATTATTCACAAATGTGGAAAATAGCAAAAATAAAGAAAAATGTGATGTGGCCAAATTTTTGACTGGCAGAATAGGTCTGATTTTTAGACAGTGGGATTTAATGTCAGGAATAAAGTTTTGTCATCGGCCTGTCATAGCACGCTGTAACACACTTTTATCAACTCAGTGCAGATAAGCCCTGCACCATTATATATGCACAGGATGATCAAGTCATTAAAGTAATATCTGAGGCTGGACTGTCGCTGGGCAGCCTTATCATTGTATTCCACCGTCCCTCTCATTAGCCCACCTCATCTTGTTATTATCTTCACCAACAGATATACTCTGGTGGAGATAACAGTTGTCATTTAACTACACCACAGCCCTTGGTTAAAGTGCTCTATTACATTTCTCATTAAGGGGCACTCTGTTGTTATTTCATCACTAATCCATCCCTTTATCTCTAGAGAAATTTGGGTGATTACATTGGCCCGGTGAAATGACATGAAATCAATAGAAAGTCAAGCACTGGCAGAATGTCTGATCAGTGGACATCAATATGTCGTAACGACAAATAATACAACACCAAAACATACGATTCGGTTAATTTGCCAGTCAATTAAATTCTATTCTCCTTGTCATCTGCTTGTCATGTGATGCTATATCACAGCTCGGTGCTTATTGTGGAATGCTTATTGCCACATGAGATCCTCGTAGTATCCCAGCTCTCTCCCTGTGAAACGTGTGCTCCAGCTGTTGCCACTCTATGGAGTTGTGAGGTAATAATGAGCATGGAAGCAGCTGCTTCCTCCTACAGTAGAGGCCCCAGCTCCTCTAATCCTGGTCATTAAGGAAGGGAAGGGTGTGGGGAGCCAGAGCAGACAGACCTGGGATCAACGGTGGGCCTCAGCACCCCAGGACTTGCTATGGAGACTTGGGTTACCCAACAGTTTTATTAGTCGGACCAGCAGGTATGAAACCTTGTTGCTCTGCCCGAAGTGTTCAAAAAAACTGTGCATGGCAACTGGACCGAAAACTACACAAAAGTGTGTTCGTTCAGTTTTTTCACCAGTCACTGTCCAAACTCATGGATGTTGCACAATTTTAGCCAGTGTTTTTCTTCTGTTACAATCTGATATTGCCTAGGTAAGAGAAAGGGAAAGTGGCCTGATATTTCTGTATTCTTACAGCCTTAACGTCACCGTGCATAAACTCAATCTAACATAGAAATACCAGATTATGAAATATTTATGTTCTGACCTTTCTCAGTGATGATTTCATGATTTAATTTTCTCTGGCTTTACCTTAAAGTGCTGAGAGAATACAAAACAGACCCGACCACAGGCACAAGGGGAAAAAAGATGATATATAGAGAAGATGACATTTGCATTCATCTTGTAAATATCAACAACACTCAGACAGATTATTCATAGGCCCAGCCTTGCTTATTCCACTGGTGTCTCCCAATAAGGTCTCAGACACCAGCAAAGACATCTCTTTCTTTGAATTTCACTCTTAACCATGAGCTGAAAGAGTTCTGTGACCAAAGTTTGAAATCGACTGATATCCGATACAAGAGATGTAAATCAGAGACCATGAATGCACTGCCACTTAGTGAAAATATATGCAAGCCTATACCATGGAATGTACCAGCGTAAAGTTAATAGTGTTACATTTACGATAACAGGCTTACTGAACCTTTTCATGGTTGAGTCGAGGTGAAACCACGCACAGAGCTGTGACTCTAACAAGACTATGTCTTTGGAGCAATTTTATGTAGATTAGTAATATGCTAATTTGAAGCGTGGCCTCGCTGTTTGCCAGAGAAAATCTGTCTCTTTCTTGATCTGCATATTAATGCCCAAAGAATAGATGGAAGTTGAGACATGAAAAGGTTTAATAAAATCAGCAGGTAAAAGGCAGCCCCATAATTAATCCTGCAAGAGGAGAGTTTCCACAGACAATGGCCGCACCTCAAATTCATAATTGGGCCCTTTATTGATATTCCACAGCCTCTCCAGCGCATCTATTGAAACAGTGATTAATCTTTCAGTGAAAAAAAAATTCAGTGAGACGTGCTTGACTTCTTCCCATACCTCTGACACAACTGGCTGAACCAATCACAGGCCAGAATTACCCCGGCCGGAATCATCCCCCCCTCCCAGTGATAAATACACAAACTAGCAAAATTACTAACCAAACTCATTTTTCAACAAGAATCACAAATCTAGCTGCAGCTCAAGAGACAAGCCGTGGCTTTGTGTGTGATGGTCTGTCATTGCGTTTGCTCTACCTAACCTCTCCTGACACCTGGAGTCAGAGACCCCCCTCTAAATGTGTAATATTCAATCTTCCTGACAGCTCTGCTAATGACCAGGAGGAACCAAAACAGAGGTAATAGGTGAGCCCCAAAATTGCTTTCAAATTATCCCTAATAATGATTCCCTTCCAAGTAATAAACTCTGTGGTGGTGGTGGTGTGCATGTGTGCGTGAGTGCGTGTGTATGAGTGTGTGTGTGTTTGAGTGGCAGTGTGTTTACGTTGGTAGAATGTAGAATGGCAGGGCTAATTATCAGCGCTATTAAAGGTAAGTACATCCAGCTGCATCCCGGACAAGTCCTAATGAAGGACAGCAGACAGGCTGGACTCTTTCATCTGTCGTCTGCTGTTGGTCAACATGCACACCTCCGGCCTGCTGCTCTTGCCCTTGCTCCTGCTCTGGCTTCACACTGAGGAACAAAGTTAAACATCTTTTCTAGCCGCAGCCACAAGTATCACGCCTCAGTTCATTTCAGTAGAGTGGAGGGCAGAACCCACCTGAACTCACTTTAAAGCTGATGTGAATCCTTATGACATAAATTCGTAGGATACAATAGAGTTTACCGTTGTTTTTATTTACTAGAACATCACTGAATAGGATATTTTGTTTTTAACACACAAGGTACCCCCTCCTCCTCCCCACCCCCACACCCCAAAAAAATTCACAGAGAAAAAAAGAAATAAAAAAATTAAAACTGCAGATCTTTCCCTGTAGGCCTTATTACGCTCTTTATGCCAAGTATTGATAGACACTGGTACATTTAACAGGGGCCACACTCCTGGATTACAGTTCAGGGTATTTCAACACCACAGTGCAATAATGCCAATGTACAATATATCTCTTTTTCTCCTCTAATGTAAGTACCATAGCAATTTGTACATTTCTAATCAGTGCTGCTTAAACACATCAATGTCAACATGGAGCATTACATTGACTTGTTACTTCTCTCAAATTACGACCATTGTAAGTGCTCTTAATTTTCCAGACCTGGTGAATTATGAATGATATAAAATATTTAAACCCGACATAGAGCAACAGCAGAGAGTTTCATAATCAAGCTAAGTACGCGGTGGTCTGTACTTAACTAAATGAGCCCAGAGCTGTGCACTGCATAACTGTTTGACCTCTAAGCAGCACATTCATTTTCCAAACATATGTTGGCTATTTCAACAGCTCTGGACTGTGAAACTGAGACAGGAGAAGAAAGGTCTGCCGTGCATGTGAGCATGATCTAACTGGCTGTGAATATGGGGAATGGACCGGCGGTCAGCAGTCGAGGAGGAAAGTTAGCAAACTAAATGACATGTTTGTGTGATTTGATGCAGATTTTTCTAAGGCATTCTGGTGGGATGGGGTAACCCACAGCCTTTGGGGCATGAACGCCCATACATTTACAAACTTACGCACACTCCCACACACACGCACATGCACACAATTATCCCACCAACCCCCACCACCATACGCACTCGTAACCTACAGCTGTTCTAGTGTGTCTGATATTAAATGACAAGGTGACTTGGTGTCCTGTGGGCCACCTGAGAGGTAGAGCTCTGCAGGGGGACAGCAATCTATTCTCCTCAGTGCAGAGAGGAACTTACTCAAGCACAGCAGCAGTCATTTCCCACTCTGCTCTGCTCTGCTCTGCTCCACTCCCAATCCCTCTCCCGTTTGCCTTCAAGTCAGCACCAGTTAGTAGTTTCTTCTGTGTGTGTGTGTGTGTGTGTGTGTATGTGTGTCTGTGAGACTGTACGCCAGGCTAATTTCCACAGCAATGCACTGCAGTGTGCTGTGAGCGTTCTCCAGGATATTGATGTGCTGCATATTAGGCAGCAGAGTGAATCAGCGCCGTGTGCTGTAAATATTCTATTGTCACTTTAATGCCTCTGTCAATGGCTTTGTCCAGGGTAATTCAGTCCGCTGGTGTTTCTGTCCCGCATAGCTTCTGCCAGCGAAGCATCTCACACTCACACACACACACACACACTTTGTGCACACACTGGTAGATACAGTTAGATTGAAACAGAGAAAATGAGAGAGAGAGAGAGAAGGACACACACGTCTCACTCACACACACAACTCACGCTGTGCCTCGGGCTTTTCTTGCCGTCACAGATGATCAGGCCCAGTTTTGGCTTTAGCTCAGCTCTGGCCAACCCCTGGTCCTGGAGCCAAACTGTTAAAAGACATTAAGTCAGCACAGAGACGCGCCACTGCTTCCTCTCTCACTGCTAACCACAGGACACCGCATGTGTGTGTGTGGGTGTGCGCGCATGCGTGTGTGTGTGCGCGTGGGTATGTGCGTGTGAGAGAGAGAGAGAGAGAGACAGTGGATGTGGGCTTCATTGTGCACGCACATGTGTATCTTAATGAGTCTTTGCATGTACTCATGCATGTGAAGCCTTCTCCTTGGTGAGGTCAGATAGGGAGGGAGCAGAATATTTGGAGCAGCCTTCCGGTCTCTCTGGGCGCACCACATGCCTGTCGCAGCTCAGTGAGCAGACTGTGAAAAGCTTATGTAAATGACGCGCTGCTCAGATGTGAAATCAGCCCTGTATTAAATTGTTTTGTTCCACTTGTCAGAGCTGATTAGTCCAAAAGCTCTCCGAAAGCTGCACAGGTATTGTGTTTATTGTATTCATATAGGAGCGCACACAAAAATCCACAGATCACTTCGGTAAATAGCATCTGTGTAGGTAGCGGGGTGCAATTGCTTTCTGAAGTGTGATCACTAGTCAGTTATCCCATGACAGATTAGTCTGGTGCTTTTGAAGATGCTGGATGGCCCTTCACAGATGCATACTGATTGCGGTCCTCCCCCATATGTATCCAGATACACTCCACCTGTCTCTTCAAAGCAGACCGTTCTCGCTCCATTACAAAGACCAGATCACAGGTCCCATTAGCCTAACCTCAGTCCACTGCTGTGTGAACGTCACAGGCCCGGAGCGTGCACACATACACACACACACACACAAACGTGCGTGCACACACACTCATGAGAGTAACACCTCTGAGACACAGCACAGGTGGCATGGTAGCTTCAATCCTGTGAGTGGGGATAGCAGGGGAAATTAGAGTGGAAGGGAGAGGGAAAGTGAGAGACAGGGTGGGGGTGAGGAGGAGAAAGGGAGAAAGTGGGCAGGGTACAGTTAGACGGGTAGATGGGGAGATGAGTGGGCAGAGAGAAAGAGAGAGAGAGAGAGAGAGAGAGAGAGGCAGTCAGGGGATTGCAGCAAGACGGGTGGATGGCTCCCGGCATAAAGCAGGTCTTTGAAAAGGGCAGACAAAGAGAAAAGGTCTCGGCCAAATACCTGAAAGAATGTTGAGAGGAAAGAGGAGCGCGGCCAGAGGGAGATAAGGCAGTTAGCCGCACACTGAGGCAGCTCCTGTGTCATTGGATCAGGTTGCCTCTACTTGCATTTGTGTGTGTGTGTGTGTGTGTGTGTGTGTGTGTGTGTGTGTGTGTGTGTGTGTGTGTGCGTGTGGGTGCGTGCGTGCGTGTGTGCCCATGCATGCATGCATCTGTGTGTGTGTCCATTTTGTGTGTGAGTGTGTAGGTCGATACCGGCCCTGCCGACATTCCGGAGTGGTCTGTCTGTGTTCATGGTCCAGTGAGGTCGCTGACAGAGCTGTGCAGGTCCAGGCTGTGTGTGGCGCCTGGAGGGCTAGCCCAGGTCGCTGTGACAAGACCAGGTTAACACCACTACTACAGACAAGAACCGCAGCATCAGGCCGGGGAGGCTGCCGAGTAAAGAGGGGTAACAGACTAGCCCCAATGTTTCTGCTAGACTCAGGAGGATTCTGGTTCCCAGGCGCAGGTTTTTCAAGCCCTTCTCCTGGGCTTCAAAGCATCTTAAGAGGAGAGTCTGCTTTGAAAGTGATTTTCAAGTCTGGGCTGTATCTGTGTGTGGGAAATCACCCTCTAGCTATTTTGTAAGCTTAGCTACCTTTGAATAGACTAACAGAGCCTTAGGATAAAGGGATCTTCTGAGCTACCGTAGCAACAAAACGAAATGAGGTGCAAACCGGCTTCTGCCTGTGTCGCTCTGGAAACGACAACAAATCTATCAGGATATTAGAAGTGGATAATATGAGTATCTAAACAAATCTAAGCAGTTATTAGTTGTGATTGAGGTCTGATAGCAATTAGTCTCGCTCCAGCACACAGACTGACTCCTATCTAATGATGTCATTGACCTTGCCACCTCCCAGAGGTCAAAATGTCTATGTTAAACCATGCGTAATGGTTCCATGTTTAGACTACAAGGGCCTGTCCAGCTAAATGGTGATGGATCGCTTCTTCTCGCTGCTGGTGGTGTGTGTTGCATCAGATGATACGGGGCCTCAACATGATACGCAGCTGATTAAATCAATACTCCAAGGAAATGTGCGGTAGGCTCCATTTCAATCCAATAACACAGGGCCCTTAGGTGGATGTGTGTGCGTGCGTGTGCGTGCACAAGTATGTGCGAGTGTGTCTGTGTATACCCTTGAGGAGCGTTTGCACAGTACACAAAATAAAGAACAAGGACATTGTGTTTGTTTGCAATATTCTTTTGAAATGAGCTCATCAACAGTAAATGCATGCCTCTAAAGGGGCATTCATGATCATCTGAAACACATGAAAGCAGAAATTTCTTCCCTATCAGCCATGACAGACTAGATGATAGTGGTCATTTACTGCCCCAGGTTCCTAAATCATAACGGAGCAACAGCGAATGACAGACAGCCCAGCAGGCTCATGCAAAACTGAGCAACATTTTTCTATTTTCCCTGGCTTGTTTATTAGATTTGCTCAAAAGGAAAAGGCCCGCTGCTGGAAAGACAGCGAAGTGAATGAGATTGGAGGTGAGCTGTAGGACGGTGCATCTAGATATAGAATAGTTGATATTAAAGCGATTTCGCCCATATGGCCACTGCCTTCCCCTTGATCTCAGGAATAGGTAGCAGGACAGATGCTGCCCTTAGGGAATGCGCACAAACAAATGCATGCATAAGATTGCATGCATTGCATACACACAAACTATGGTCACACACACACACACACACACACACACACACACACACACACAC
>NW_027282151.1:0-27500 GCF_046629955.1 Centroberyx affinis | reverse complement strand
GTTGGAATTTCCATTTCCTGCCCCTCCGAGGGATTAAAGAGGAACGTTGTTTAGATATGGTTTTCCCCCATTGATTGGAATTTGACTCACATTAATTAGTCCTTTCATGAACAATCCTTATGTTACTGTTTGACTAATGAACTCTCCCTCCATGGTTTTTCTTCTCTCGTTTTCCCTTCCTCTGTGCCGTTTCAGGTTTCTGCCGTAGCACAAGATTGACCAAATTCTGCTTGATATTTGATGAGCAGCATTTGATGAAAGGCATTAGTGTGCGTGCATTATTTATGAATGGCGAGTGATGCATTAACTCATTAAATATGTATATGTACATTACATGAGAGAGAACATGTCCCATCGCATGTCATATTGATTCCGGTGTGAATTACGAGACTCCCTCACGATCTATATGAAAAACATTAGGAGATAGCACACTTAACAGCTATTGACGACCTTTCCCTTTGGATGCACGGTCACAGCCGAGAAGTTGCAGAGTTTGAACTTGCTTGCTTCAACAGATCAAGGGTAGTGTCTGCACATGCAGCAGATTTTGTGTGGGAGCGGAGTGTGTGAAATAACGTGAGGGGAAACTAAGATGCAGTGCCAACTTACACCGTTAAAGGATTTAACCAGTGTTATTGAATTTTTTTTTTCCCTCAACTCCAATGGCCAGCTATCACTTTACATCTCCCACTGACAACTTTATTTTCCATGCATGGCCTCGTCAGAAACTCTGAACTGAAATGGACTTGATGTAGTGGCAAATAAAAAGGTGAGTAAACTATACAACTGTGCAACAACCTCCAGTTGGTGATCATCATGAGACAAACAACCAGCGATATAAACAAAATTGAATTATAGTCTCAGAAAAGCATTAAATATCTCCTTTCACTTAAATGACCTTATCCTCATATAATTTACATCAGTTTGATAGTAATTATTATGATGCACAGTATGAATTTACATCATGAAGATTTATGTCAGCCTAAAAAGGTGGGTAAATTATTTCACAAATAAAAACGTGGGTTTGCTCTACTGCACCGCTGCTTGTTTGTCTCGGCGCCTCAAAAGTGAATCTGTATCTGAATTTGTAACGCTCTCCAGTGACTTACATTTTTGTCTACATTATAAATCACTGTGAAAAATCAAAAAATTGTTTGCTTTCTTGGAAGTTATTTTCACAATTAGTATTCATGGACATGGATGAAAATGCGTGTAAGTTAAATTGATCCCAAGCCACCTGCAACTGCTGGCAGCTCCGACGCTTTCCCATGTGAAATGTTTCATCTATAAAGACATTTGAACCGCCATGCTGCACAACACCAACAATACAAGTATTTACAGTAAGGGAATACACGTGAAATACATCAAGTGAAAACTCGTGGGTGTTTTAGCTGTAGTTTGAAACTGTAGTGGAGCCACAGTCTAAGCACGCAAACACTAAAACACTGACATGCAAATGGACTGAAATGAATATGAAGAAAAGAGATGGATGAACACTGAATATGAGGAAAAACCTCAATAACACTTAGATGCTGCTAAAGAGGCTCTTAATGAGGCAGCAATACTTGTGCCGTATCAGCAATTCAAATTCCTTTTATCTCCTGCATTGCTGAATACATTGGACAAGAGAAAGGCAATGAGAAGCTAATATTTGATTTGATAATAATCTGTTATGCATATTGCAAAAATCCTGTCAGTCTGCTGGATGAAGAATGCTGCAGTGCAGGCTATAACAGAAATACTTCCTTGTTTTGTGATGTTGAGACTCTTTTGTAGAACAACAGAAGACCCCTGTGGCAAACGCACACAAACACACACAAACACACACACACAGACAAACAGACACGCAATCACACACAGTAGCTCAGTGGGGGGAAGGTTTTAATAAACCCACAGTAACGTGGATCTATGGGGGCGTCTCGGGACCGAGCCAGGAAACCAGATGAACGTACCTGCCCCGGGGCGGAGAAAGAAAGAATGGGGTGGGGTGGGGTGGGGGGGGGGGGGTGAGCTAGTGAAGCCACAGGCACATTATGTCTCTCTCTCTCTTTGCCCTGACTTTTTCTCTCTCCTGCCATCACTGTTTTGGTTTGCCCTCTCCGTCTCTCACCCCTCCTCCTCCTCCTCCTCCTCGGCTCACATCATCAGCCACACGAAAGCCATGCCCGTAAACACTGACGTGTTTGTCAGTGAAAATGCCCAATCACTTTAATAACATTTCATGCCATCTCTGATTTCACCGACCACTTGGAGTTTATTCCTCAGTCGGATAAACGCAGACTGTAATTTCAGACAAACGCAATGGAAATGCCGAGTGCAACCAATCAGATTTAATCATGTATGAAGAAATGTAATTTCGGAGGACACCAGGGCAGAGAGGGTTGATATGGATATTAGTTACTATGCAAAAAGGCGTGTCCATACTCCCCGAATATGAATTTATGAAGCCTGCTTGTGATTTCAATCTGACTAATGTATCAGAACAGACCCATCTGTGCAGCACTGACCCCTGAGGTGAGATTTGGGGGGGGCTGAGAGGGAGGTGCTGGTGGTTTATGTCACCACCATGAGCCAAGGTGGTCACTGAGATGAGAAATGTATAGTACAAAGAGGTTCAGAGGACAGAAATGTTTAAAGTGTTTTCCTTTTGGTTTATCATTTACAGACATTTCTAAAGGTTCAAGTAAAAATAAATAAATAAATAAATAAGAGGCAAAAAAAAGGATCTCTCAAGAACAAGTTCCATGGGAAAAATTTTATTTATCAATATGCGGTAGTTTCCAAACTGGTGGAACGTTATTTCCATTGTAGCTGGTGCCAATAGGTTACGCTGAGAAGCGGCGAGAAGTGAATGGCAAAAATAAAATAAAATAAAATAAAATAAAATAACAAAACTGACAGTTATGATTCAAACACAGGGAAACAAATTCAACAGGTTTTTGCTTACACATGCACATTGAAAATAATACTGTGGCTTTGAATAATAGCAGAAATCAACCTACAGTGATGCTCACACCATGAGCAACCAACATCCTTGTGCTAAATTAGGAACGGAGGGATGACAAAGGAGAGAAGGGGGGAGGGAGAGAAAGTGAAGGAGAGAGCAACTTTAAAACAAAGGACCGCCTGGGAGATAATGAGTGGTGTAAACCGGATGATTTATTGGTGAGCGCTATACGGTCACACTCTCTTGCGCGCCCTCTTTTCTTTTTCCCCCCTCTCTCTCTCGCTCTCTATCTCTCTCTCTCCGTCTGGTCCAATAGACTTATTAAAACTGAGGAGAGATTAATCTTTCTGGACCAAATGCTTTTGTTACATCTTATAATGGAGTGGAAGGTGTAGGTAACTCAGAGGCAGTGGAATAACATAGTCTTCATATGCAGAGTTAAGTGCTGTCTCCAACAGGACGGGGCCTTACCATTCATAGTTTCAATGACCTATCCATTTCAAAGCCATGTGCTCCGCGCTCGATGACAAAGCTTCACTCCTGAACAGTTTCTGAGCAACTGTAATTCTGTTGAATGCTGATGTAAAATGCAACTCTGAAACCAGTTTTTAACACATGTGGTAACAAAGACCGTTTACAATACTGGATGCTGCAAAAAAGACAGCTCATGTGTCCATTGCAATATTCAGTTTGACTCTAAAAGAAAATAAAATAAAAACATATTGCAAACAGAGACAAAATGCAAGGATTCATACAAAACACACTTTAAAAAGACAGCTATTTACAAACAACCTCCATTACAAAAATCTAATCTTAAATTTTTCTTAAGAGCAGTGTTCAGGTGAAATTACATCTTAAATTGGGCTCTATCCATATATTTACATTTCTCTATTATCTCCTTTTAATCTTTTTTTTTTTTTTTGCCAAATTTGAATAACATTAAGTGGTCACTACAATGAATGAAAATGAAATATGGTTTGTGGTGACTGGTAATGACTCCCTTGGCTGGTGTAGGTGAGTGGATGCGCACCGATCCGAAACAAAAATATTTGATCGTAGATGTGTTTCACAGAGAGCCGCTGAGGACTGCATGCTGAGTTAAAACACAGGACCACAAAAGCACGAGCAGCTGTTTTGGTGGTTAGCTCTCAGGTTAACGACCCGCAGGAGCCATTTGAGTCTTCCTTTAGGTCTTCAAGCAAGACTGCCTTTTAACTCAGCAGCGTGTGTATCTGTGGATGGCAATAGTATGTGGCAGCGGATGATAGGCGTCTGTGTAGGTGAATAAACATTAACCGGCAGTCTGACCGTTTGACTGGAGATAAACCTGGACCCGTCAGTCTCAGTGTGTGTGAGTGTGTGTGTGTGTGTCTGCATGTGTGTATGTCAATGTCAGCTTGCGTGTCCGTGCAGAGGAATAGCTGTCCTTATCTGCCCCCCTCTCCTCTCACACATCATTAACTGGGACTGTGCCGTTTGGTATTTTGGCAGCCACACTCTTCAGTGCACCTAGTTTCATTGCTAAAACAAGTCTGTTCAGTCGCTTAACCACAGAAGCATCCACACACACAAAATCGCATATATAAGCACAAATGTGCACAAATATGCACTCGCACATAGAGGCACATACTAGATCTTGCCTGTGCGTACACAGTCACACAGCCCACACATTCAAACACCCCCCCCCCCCCCCCCAAAAAAAAAAAAGCGAGCTTCGGTGTGCACGTGCACACATCCAGCTGCAGTAAATCCTGTCTCGGTGCCGCTGCCCTGGGCTGTGTGATAGCTGAGCTGCAGTGTCCCTCGGTGGCTGAACACCTTGACTGTGGAATATTCTGCACAGCATTTTTATTCACAGCACAACTGGCGAGAGGATGGAAAAATGAATGCTAAACTACTTCCATTCCACCCCCCAACCCTCCACCCCTACCCTACCCTACCCTACCCTACCCTACCCCCCCCCCCCCGCCTCCCCCCAATCTTCCTCTCAGGTTAGAGCCAAGTCACAGGAACATTTTCTCCTTTCTCCATGGCTCTGTCCTCCCCGGCTGGTGAGTGTGGGCAAGGAGATGGCACCTAGATTAGTCACACGCTGGCACCGCCACTGACTGCGCACTCCACTGAGTCATCTACAGATGGCAGCCAACTGGCATCTGACAATACTGTAGCCCAATGTTCAGCCACGACTGAGCATCCAACTTATATAGGGCATCCTACCTATGTAGGCCATCCAATCAGTGCAGACCATCCAACCTACGCCCACCTAGCCCAGGCAGCAGGCACCAAACTGTTTCTGTGACTGTTTGATGATTACATTGTAGCTCCCACCACCACCAGAAGCTAGAACAAACAAATCTCAACGTGCCTGGTGTTTTAAAACCATCTCCCCGAAAGCTCATCAGACACAATAAAACCTTCAGTCAGTGCCAAGTCGAGTACTGAAGAGTTTTGTTAAGCGTAGATCTCAGGCGCGTCTGTCTGTCAGCGCGTCAGTCTGTCTGTCTTGTTTTTGAAGCTTACGATACAGTAACTCAGTGTTCTACCCCTAAGCCATTAAAGTCTGCCCAGATACAGGACTGGCCTGAACATGCCCGCAAACACACACACACACACGCATACACACACACACACACACACAGGCACACACACGCTCCCAACTCAGACGTGCATACTGAGGACACACCCTCAAATACACACTGGTAGGCAGTCATAAATACCAGGGTAATGGCAAAGCTCCTATCAGACCAGTGGGAAAGTGAGTATTCCCAGAAACACACACACATTCATACACATTCATACACACTCATACACACACACACACACACACACACACACACACACACCTCGACATCAATAGTCCAGGTCAGGGTACTCTCTCAGGCAACATGAGCGCAGTGATGATATGGGTGGTGAGAAGATGGAGTAATAATGATGAACTATTCATCTCTATACATTGTGCACTTGTAGGAAAGTCTAACAAAATACAACTGCTTTGTGAACTGAATCAGGGTCGAGGAAATCCTCCATCAAAAATAGTAAGTAAGGCAAACATCAGAGGTGCGAAGGGAGAGGAACACACATTATTTCACACACTGTGTCTGATACCTGAGCTATCTGGAGAGTTTCCTGGCCCAGCACGGAGCCCTGACTAACACACACGCACACACACACACACACACACACATACACACACACATTTGCGCACACACACACACACACACACACACACAAACCAGGCTGAGTGGCGTTTGGGGCCTGTGTCTGCCTGTTCCTGGCTAGTGTGCTAGGATGATGTGTTTAATTGGGTGTAACACAGACTGTACTTTAGGGAACTAAACTAAGCTATATCCTGCCCATTAAGGGGGACAGCAAACCAGGAAACTAGACTTCCATCTGTTGGTTCACTACACCCCCCCCACCCCCACCCCACCCCCACTGAAGCGCAGTGAGGACACGTTGACGGTGGCTGGGGAGGGGAGGGGAGGGTGGGGGGTCAGACAACCCAATCAAACAGAATAAGCCTCTTTCTCAGTCAGTTCACAACCCCGCTGGTTACTGGTCAGTGTGTGTCTCTCCAGATTTGTGCAGCAGGTGGTAGAAAAAACACGGGCTTGAACAAACACCAAGTCCCCAAAATGCAAAGGAAAATGTTCTTCCCAAGAACATAAATCAAGCGCTCCTCTCTCTCTCTCTCCTGACTACTGGATGTTTTGAGCATGTCAGACTTTGTAGTAGATGTTGGCAGGGCTCTGCGGGGGCATCTCCTGGACGATGTAGACGGGGTGGCCATAGTCCCCGCTCACCTTCTCATAGTGAGGGCAGTAGTTGTTCTCTGTCCGCAGCGGAATGATGATGTCACTGGGCTCCGTACCAGCCGTGCCCCCGGGCAGCTTGGGATTGGACAGCGTGCTGAGTGACAGCGCGGAGGGGCGGGGCTGCGAATGGGCATTTTTCCTGGCGCGCTTGCGCATCTTGATGAGGAGGATGACGAGGAGGAGTATGAGCAGGAGGAAGATGATGCAGCCGGCTCCAATGGTGGAGAACAAAGCCACCTTGGAGCCGAGGATTCCATCTGAATTCGCACTAGAACCAGACTGGTCCTGATTGATGTGGTCTAGACAGAGAGAATCAGAAATAGAGAGAGAGAGAGAGAGAAAAAGAGTGGAAGAAGAGAGAGTTAGCACAACCAAGGATTGTTGAACAATCAGAGGAATAATAACATATACAGTAATTCAGTCCCGTCATCTGTATATCTTGCTGTTTAGTGCCTAAATCAACTGTGATCACATCCCTGTTTGTTGTTTCCTCTGCATGACTGACAGGCCCATTGATGTAATCTAATCTAATTAGCTTAATCAAAATGGCCTCCTAATGAAATCTGTAGTCGTCACTCAGCGCAACTGAGATTCCAACTCCGATACGACTGAGCCCCGGCATAAAGAAAAGTTGTATAACATGTCGAAGCCACATTTATACATGGCAAAGGCCAAGAAAGATATGGAAAGAGGGGAGAGGGGAGGGCATATCTGAACATCTGATTTTGTTTTATCCTTTTGTCTGGGGGTTCAGTGGGGGGGGTGAGACGGAAGAAAGAGAGAGAAGGGGGGGGGGGGGGGGGGTACTGGAAGAGAGAGAGAATGACTGGCTCCTCCAGTGACTGAAATCTGAGAAGAACCAAATCTGTTTTCCATGTATGTATGCAGCTGCTGCCAAAGAGCAGCACTCCCCCCGCCTCTTTACTGTCCATGACCCCCCCATACACACACACACACTCACACACACACACACACACACACACACACACACACACACACACACACACAAAGCCTCATACCTCCGGAGACTGCCATCCCCACTAATGACTGTGTCTCCCCACTCGGCTGACCACTCTGCTCTTAACCATTTATTGGGAAGGGATACTGTGCCTTATCATGAGTAATGACATCACTGGAAGCCAGCGATTCCAGCCTTATCGGTGAAATCAGAGGCGGGGGGGAATTTCGTACATTCTGGAGCAGAGAGCTGGAGAGTGGCTGTCAAAAACCTCATTCCTGAAATATCAGCCCTCAAACTGCAGTGACACGTCCTTCATTCCACCCTCCACTTCTTCACTTGACATAATCACTGATCCAACAATGGTGGACAGGTAAAAGCCAGGATACAGGGAAAAGTGACATTAGAAAATCTTTTTATAGACCAACTAATGTCGAATAAGCAATTATTAAGTGAGGAAGGCTTATCACTTTGGGACAGGCAGAACAGTCTGTACTTGGCAGAAGTTTTATGGCATACAGAGTTCTGGAGTAAGTCAAAAAGTTAGTATAGGTAGTGATCTATTAAAAAAAAAGAAAGAAAAAAAAAGAAAGAAAAAAAAAGAAATGGGGCCTCCTGTGGAAAGCGGTGCATACCTGACTATGGAAGATGCTGGTGAAAGCAGGAAACACAGACGGCCCAGTGCACCCAAGGAGGCTCAAATGACTTCTTCAATTATCTATCCTTTTAATCTTCATTTATTTGCAATTCTAATGAAGTTTAGAAAGATGGATTATCAAGAAGTCTGTCTTTGAGTCTCCTTGTGTGCCGCACGCCCTCTGTGTACAGTATGAATAAGTCAAGTGAGTGTCGGGGTGAGCCGTATTTGTTCTGGGTTGGGTTTCATTTTGTTTCAAGTTGTGTTCTGCAGAGTTCTGCAGGATTGTGTTGTATTTTACAACAGTGGTTCTCCACCTATTTTGGCTTCCCGACCCCCACAAAGCAAAAGGAATGCCTGCGGCGTGAACAAGCCGTACGAGCGAGCAAGGAGACTGAACTATGATTTTTATTTTGCTCTTTTCAGGCAAAACGTGATTAATTATTAGAGGAAGCCTAGAGGCTGTGAATATTCATTATTTCACAAGAAGAAAAAATATTTAAAATATTTGTATTTTAGTAAAATATTTGTATTTTAGAAACTGTATTTTTTAAGTCAGGCCTACATGGTGGTCTCAAGCCCTAAGTTGAGAACCACGGTTTGCCGGTGTGTTGCGGGTGTTTGGCTCTGCTCACCGGTGTTTCCTGGGATCACGGGTCCAATCCGACCCTGATCAGATGGACTGGGACTGGACTCCGGTATGGCGTTGTCTTCTGGAGCCTCCGGCACCACAGGGTCTGGTGTGTTTGGGTCTGCGGGAAACAAATACTCAGAAACTCAGTCTTGGCAAAGCTGCGTGCATCGAATTACAACGGCTTGTTCCCCTGCATCAGCAAGGATTATTTTTTATTATCGTTTGATGTATCTTTTATACACAGAGAAGGTTATCTCAAGTCCCATGTGTTGAAAGTGTCTCAGAAGTGAAGATGAAAGCACAAAGAGGAAGGACAAGTTAGCGAACGTCTGTGAAACATGCCAGTATCCCTGTCCTGTCGTAAAAAATGAGCTCACATCTATATCAGCAACTCCTTCAGCAAACACTCAGACAGGCATTTCCAACACTGACACATTCATGAGAGCAGGAGTGCAGGACACACACACACACATACACATACACATACACACAGGCACACTCCTAGAATATACTTACAATACACTTAGGCATGGCAGAATGAGGGTAAAGTAGATATATATTAACTTTTTATTGTTTTACATTATTCATCACGTTAAAAGGCCATAATATGCCTTATTTATTGCTCTGGCTTTAACTCTCCCTGAAAGAAGCGCACTCCTGAAGAGGAGAGAATAGCAGGACAGTAAGAGAAGGGGGAAGACAAGGAGAGGAGAGGGGAGAAGGGGGGGGGGGGAGGAGAGGAGGGGTTGCATCGGCTCTGAGGGGGGAATACCGCTCGCGAAGGAAACAGACAGTTTATCAGTCTGTCTGTTGTGATTTCAGCACACGCACTTTGAAGTCTCTGTGCGGTAAACACCGGCGGGTCCGCTGCCCGGCTTTACGAGGGCAGGGCCGGCAGACAGAGACAGTTATAAACTATTACCGAAGCCAGTCAGATGACTCCGCAGTACGCTATCAGATGCCTCGCCTCTATCTGGCCTTATCTGCATCTGCCCGAAGGCCTGCTCAAGGGGTGTATGCGAGTGTGTGAGAAAGAGAGAGAGAGAAGGGTGTGGAGGGGGGCCAATTTACATTTGAGTCCCTTGTGGCGACTTTGTGTGGCATGTGTGTGGGCGTGTGTGTGTGTGTGTGTGTGTGTGTGTGTGCGTGCGTGCGTGAGTGAGTGAGTTAAAAGGCCCTGACAGTCTACCAGTCTATTTTCTATTTCCGCTCTGGTTTGGCAGAGACTCTTTGCAGGGAAATGATTGGGGCGTGGGGAGGCTGGCCGATATGGAAGAGACAAAGAGAGAAGAAAAAGATGGAGGGAGGAGAGAGGAAAAGAGAAGAGAAAGAGGGAGAAAGAGAGAGAAAAAGGGACATAGATTCCACCTTTTTTTTTTTTCGCTTTGGTCGCACATAACAGCGCGTTTAGCAATTTGATCCGTTCGCCTCTGTCTTCTCGATGTCCAATCCACCGCAATGCTCCATAGTGATTGCAGCAGTGGTGAACCTAGCCGTGAGCTGTTGTGCGCCATCAATAATAGATGAGGAAAGACAGGAGTGAGAAGTGGGTACATTCACGCGTGGCGGAGGATATGAGAGGACACAGTGATCTGATTCGCTCCGTGCATAGCCCCAACGCTGTGTCAACCACTGAGCATGTGCAGGGAGCGTTCTAATGTTCTGACCCATTTTTCCGCGTGTACTGCTGACATTTCCCTTAGCTATGCAGACAGCAACTACCTCAGAACTGCCAACCCGCCAGAAGGAGGGAGAAGGCGGGGGAGAGGAGGAGGGATATTGAGAGAGAGAGAGAGAGAGAGCGGGAGAGACAATGACAGAGCGACAGAAGAGAGAGAGAGAGAGAGAGAGAGAGAGAGAGAGAGAGAGAGAGGGGGAGAGAGCGCGAGACAGATATGTTGCGAGGGAGCGAGCGAGAGATGGAGAAAGAGAAGGAGCGGAGAGATATGCGTGTGAGGCAGTGAGTCAACATATTTCTAATGAGCACAGTGACATGATGTGGTGGAGTAGACAGAGAGTGCTGAACAGCAAGCGATGTATAAAAAATTGTGAAATGTGCTCTCTCCCTATTTCTCCGCTCACTCAATTTCTCTTCCGTTTTGCTTTACTTTTTTTTTTATGGAAAGACAAAAGACACAACGCGAGGCATTTAAAGTACAATTAGATAGACGTGTCAAGTCCTGGAGCTGCGAGATGCGAACGGATGCTTCAGCGTGATTGTGCCCAGGAGTGTGCTTTAGCATTACAGCAGCCTCCGCACGATAAATGCAAATGGAACATTAAAAGAAAGAGTACACCATGATTGCACTGCACACTGGGATGAGCCACCGAAATAGACTACAGAGAGCAAAAGTGCACAGGAGTTTGTGCGGATGTATGGGAAGATCTCGGAGACTTGGCTGGAGGAATGTGCTGGCATTCAGCGGCACAGACTGAGGGAGTGTGGCTTAAACACAATAGCATCTGGGGTCACAGCCAAGGAGGGCCCAATTTAATTTGTTGGTACTTTCTGTTTGTTGGAACAGCACCTCGTGTGGCTACAGGGGTAAAGTCAATCAGCTCAAATCACCTCTTTTAAGAGTCATATCATTGTTTTTGAGGGTAACTTCTCCCATTGTTTCCCGAGAAAAACAATCCCCTCGACGATTTACAGCAGCCGAAGTGCTTCTGTCGAAGGCGCAATTCCGCTCAGCCCTTTTCAAATGGTCATTGTGGCGGACGGACACATTATATATCAAGCGTCCACACAGAAATAGCTTTAAAAGTAGTAGCAGCTGGCCAACAGCATCTTTTCTAACAAGGTTTGTAGGGCACACTGATTCTGAGTGACAGCTAGCTTGCGGACTGTTTTGGGAAATGAGTGCAGGCTCCGGCGAAGTTGAGGAACAGCCAGCGGCCATAGAAAGAGACTCTATTGAGATGAGAGACAGTTGCTTTCAACTTCGATTAGGGCGGGTTCGGGGATTTGTTTATTCACCAACTAATAGTTTACGTAAAAGCCCGTGCCGCTTCCATTCATGCGACCGTGTTCTCATTTGGTGACGGTGTTGCAATCCTGTGCTCAAATAAATTGACCTACACGAAAAGATAATGCATAGCTGTCTATTCAGAGATGGTTTTGGAGATATTTCAGTGTATCCGCTGAATTTATCCCAACTCAGACCTTGCTAGCATCAGCAGCTTGTTAGCTTCTATTCTTTCTCCGACTGCCAGGATACACTGCTGTCATCCTGCTGGCCAACATTCAAATATCTGCACACAAACTCCACCTGCACGCACACACACTGCAGGTTTCTCAGCAGATTTCAGAGATTTTTTTATTTTTTGATGTGAGACCCAGCTTTAAAGCTGGAGTCAGGCCATCATGGTGGGCAGATGTTCTTCTCAGATGGTGGTTAGTGTCTGTTTCGCTCAAAACAACGGCACTGGGGAAATGGGGGATGTTTAGAGTGTAACACATTTGTGTACTGTACCCTGTCAAAATCAGGATATGGATGTCCGCATATCGGATAAAACAGCATCTAAAAGTGAAATATATGATACAAACCAAATGTTGCGTCCAAGGATATCTAAACAAAGTTCGTTTGTTTACTTCCATGATTTTTAGATGCCTTACAAAAACCCTGCACTTACATACCAATTTCAAACACACATTTTCATACTCTGACTGATTATAAGAATCAGGTATGTGAGAGCTGAATCTCATTAAAGGCCTTTCAAGAAGTCAGGAAGTGGAAAACAAACAATTCTTGTCTTGTGTCATCTCATTTTCGACACTTAATTTGCACAAGCTGTGTGAGTGAACATATATAAAGAGATTAATTAAAAACTGAGATATCAGGCATTTGAAAACACGTACAGCTACTCTGACTACATTATAGGTGATTTGAAAGTAAAACTCACTACTGAATAATTATCAACATTAGTAGTCATCTTGAGCCCTCTCTACAAAACAGTTCAATTTTAGAGACTATAATCAACTGTGTTTTAAAATAGAGGAAGAAACATTGTGTTACACTATTTTCCAAAATATCTTACATTTTAACTGAAATGTTCATGTTCTTCTAATTCATGTTCTAACTGAAGTAATATTACAAACTATATTACAGTATTACATGTATAGTAGATTTCAGCAGTCAACCACCAACAATGGCTGCAGCTCCAGTGTAAATTATTTGAATTGACTTTTGCATCTAACAACATCTTTTCAACTAGTGTACATTCTAAATGAATTCATCTAAATGATGTAAATATTTCAATAATGTCAATATGCAAATATTCTATGATTATTAATTGTGAAAACCAAAATTACAATCTAAGAATATACACTAACTGTGCATCCCTACCTACTACATATTCTACAACTAAAAATATAGTATAATAAAGATATTTAAATATAGATATAATATTTTTCTGTTTTCTGGCATCACTTTTTCAAGAGGTAGCCTACTTTTACATTTGTTATTGTCTATAAAGGAGTCATAATTTATTTTTTTAAAAAGCCCCAACACTTGTGGCCAGTACATTTCACAATATAACTCCACAATTCCAGGCGGCAGGTCCTGTTGGAGGTTGACGGCCGACAAAGTCACGGCAGGCACACATAGCGAAAAATGAGAATGTCACACCAAAGTGAAACATGGCTTCAAGGCAGCAGGGTGTATTGTGTTCTACATGCGAGGTGAGCTCGCGTTTACCTTGTCCGACTTTCATGATGACTTTCATGGCTCGACTCTTGCACACGCCTCCCTCTCGGTTCTCCAGGCCCTCTAGTGTACCGTTGGAGGTGGCTGGAGGGGAGAAGAGAAAGGGAGAGGAGTTGAGGAAGAAAGAGGGTGAAGGACAGGAGAGAGAGAGAGAGAGAGAGAGAGAGAGAGAGAGAGAGAGAGAGAGAGAGAGAGAGAGAGGCGGAGGGGTTGAGAGGGAGAAGGAGGAAGAGCAAAGTGAGGGAGTAGAGAAAAGAAAAGCGGGGAAGAGGAAGAGGAAGAGGAGAGACGATGACACATTGGTTAATGAGCACGTCCATAACGCACAGAACTAATCAATATTTACGACAAGCACTGATTAGCTGTTCCAGTGATTAGGCGTTCTCACCCTCAATCAACCGCCAGCTCCTCTCAACGGTATCTCTCATTAACACAATAAAGTGAAGTCAAATGAATGGAACAACATTACAGCCTACTGAGGGAGGGTGGGCGGCGAGGTAGAGAGAAGAACATGGCCAGACCTGAGTGTGTGTGTGTGTGTGTGTCTGTGTGTGTGTTCCGTCTCTGCATATTTTAGCAGTGAGACATGCCAGGGAGAGTTCCAGCTGCTTGCCAAGTCCTGGAGCAGCTTACTCCCTCTGAGCCACATGTGTCATTACTCGCTGGTAGTGCTGAGAGCTAAATGCCTCCCTTAATGTTTGTGCGTGCGTGCGTGTGCGTGTGTGTGCGTGTGCGTGTGTCTCCATTTGCGTTTCAGAAAGTGTGTGTGTGTTGTTGTTTTTTTTTATGCGTGTGTGTATGTGTTCTGCTCCGACTTGGGTCGAGGGGCTGTTTATTCGCTGTCACATTCACCTCAGACACTGTGACACAATTGGCTGTCTATTTTAGGGTCTATGATAATGACCTAGGGAGACAGAGTGTGACTCTGACCTTAATGTTGAGCAGCTAAGCACAAAGCAATGCGCATGCAGTTGTGTGTGTGTGTGTGTGTGTGTGTGTGTGTGTGTGTGTGTGTGGGCATGCGTCTGTGTGGGCGCGTGCGATGGAGGCTCTAATTTTGGAATTCCCCAAATGATCTCCATCTCCGCTTAGTCTGCTGTTTCAACTTACTCCCTTCCTCTGAAATGCTTTTGTTTCTCTTCCTTGCATTATCCATCTTGGTCTCTCTCCGTTTTCGCTCACTTCATTTAGTTTTTTATCTGCACTATCTGGCTCTGCCCCTCCCTCTCCCTCCCTCTTAACTCAATGACCATCTCCCTGGGTGATTGCTTCAGATGGCACCCTCATTATGATGAGATTGGCTTGGAGAGGGTGCTTATCTAATGATGACACAAAGAGAGACAGACTCAGCTAGGGACGGGGGGTTGGGGAGGGGGAAGGGGGAGGAGGGAGGAGGGGGGCAAAGAACGCAGTATAACATCACATTACTTCCACCCACGACATGTCGATGGCATGTATCAACATTTATACTCGCGTTTTCCATGATGTAAATTAATGTTCTGTCAAACGGTGTTCTCGGAAATTATAAAAACAAGTTCATTCGGAGAGCGCTTGAAACTCTGCCGTCGGAGTTTTTGGAAAGGCTTTGAAATTCATCTAGTTGATTCATGCCTTGTCATTCCTAAGTATTATTAATGTTGACATTTTGTTGCCCTTTGGGATATTATTTCAGCTTTATACTTTGGTCAAATGAAAGAAAACTAAATAATAAATTGCAATAATATTACACATTACATTATCAGATTATTTAGTATTTCCAATGAGAAGCACAATATTGTGGTAGCGTGGCTTGAGCGCAGTGATAATTTGTGATAATATTTGTGATAATTATTGTGATAACATCGTGTCAGCAGCACTTTGGCAATTCCCCACCGTAGACTCAACATGACCGACTGAGCGGGACACTGAAATACAGCAGGACCAGGCAGTCAGGGCAAACTGCCGTACAGGAGGGAGAAAAAGATTCAACATTTACATGAGACGTTAATGTGAATGAACACTCAAGGCTAAGTAACTCTTATGATTTATGTAAAGTCTATGCAGGGAGCATGTCTCCTTTAAAGAGAACATTCAAAGACACTGAGGTGGACAGGCCTGTTTCCAGACTTAAAGGCACACTGTCTTGTAGCCTGAATGGCCCAGACATCGCCATCATTGCTAACCTCACCCTGCTATTTTCCAGCCAATTTCTCCCCTTCTTTCAATTTTTAAATTTCCAGGGCAAGGTTATACAAAAATGAGCTCTTTGAAGATCGAGCTCAAAGGCGCTTGAATAATCTGACTAAGAGTGAGCGTCATGCTCTGAATTTTATATCCACTCAGGGAGAGCAAATCTTCTCACTGTTAACTTACTTCTGTCGTGTAAATTAACTATTCCTTCAGGCTGACTGAACAGGCCCCGGCATTACTGATGTGGCATGATGATAAGTTACTCCTTCAAGGCTTCACTTTAGGTGAGCAAGTGAAAGAGAGAGGGATTTATAAAGAGATGATCACTTTATATGCTGTTTGTATTCAAACCATTTAAAATGTCAAATATTTCAGAGTCTTACTGTACCATTGGCAATTCACAATCCGATTAACCGTGTCCAATTTTAACCACATTTCCTTACGCGTGTTATTCCATGTGAATCCACATTTTAAGTACTATTCAAGATGTACATCGACTACAGTAACAACTGTTGAGTACATTAAAATATGTGCTGTGATTCCTAACAGAAAGCACGTAGCCTGTTAAGCACCATGAGGTCCTGTGTTTATCATCCTAACCCTTGACTGGCAACAGTGTGTTTATATCTATCGTGTCACAGTTCACTCTAAAACAGTGATCACCAGCCATGTTTCTAAAACCCAACAACAAGGACACTGTGCCAGCTTTTTAATCTGAAAGCCTCTCGCTCACTCTCTCTATCTCCTCTTTCACTCTCTCAATCTTTCTCTCTCTCTCTCTCTCTCTCTCTCTAACCCTCGCTCTCGTTTTTTCATCCCTGCACGCTGACGTTAATCCAAATCTGGATTTCCAGATATTAAAAGGCCGACGGTCATGTAGTGTTTTGGAAAGAGGAAACTGGGGAATTGGGTCTTCCTGCGTGTCTCGCTGGAGATAAAAACACAAGGGGATAAAGCCACGACAGGACGAAGAACAAAGAAACTCCGCGTCACTGCTAATGATTTAGTGGAACAAACTGCACAACTAGTTCAGCATTACTTTAGCGGTCCGGAATACTGAAAGAATTGGTCATTGCATGAAGGAATGTTGCTTTTTTAATAAAGCGGTCGGCTCCAAAGCTGGTTTTTGTATGATTTAAGGCTCCCTTTGTGGGTGTGGATCATTGGCCGCAGAGTGACTGGTGGGAGAACAAAAGATCTACAGCTGCTGAAGTCATAAGAGGAACCAGGTGCCAAATGTTGATGTTGGGAAATATCTACAGCAGAAATGTATCAGCCAAAAGAAAGCCTTACAGGGGAAGAGTTGGCCTGGAACAAAGGCTCCTGTTCCAATACTGCACACACACACACACACACACACACTTATGCATATGTGGATGCACACACTCGCATATGCACACATACACGTAGATTCGCAAGGACATTCATGTCTTTGGGGGTAGATGGGGCTAGAGTGGAAGGACTGCTCCCCTAGGTGCTGTGGGGGAGCGGAGAGGAGAAGAGTGGGAGATGTGTGAGAGATGCGGTGCTGACTGGCCCAGACGAGACACGCTAGGCACAGAGTGCGACGCGGTGGTCTATATTTATTCTCAGGTCTTCTAAATGAGGTCACTCAGGTGGTCCTGCTGAATACATTCCCCATCTCCATCATGAATCATCTGCTGCTTATTATTCCTGTCCAGCCCAGGGGGCTTGCTTTCATACAGCGAGAGGACTCTGTGTGTGTGTGTGTGAGTGTGTGTGTGCGCGCGTGTGTTTCCTCCGCGCCTATGCATACGCGTACGTGCGCGCGTGCACAAGTTTGCCCATAGCACCGAATGAGGGGATAGACACGGCCCATGTGACAGACAGAGAGCAGGTTGTTTAATGAGAAAGTGGATGAGAGGTGACATTCATTGGCTACCTCTCACACACCGCCCCCCATTCTCCACCGCATTCAGACTTCCACTTAGACGAGCAGAGCAGGCGCTGGGTAGTCGCAGTAACCACCGGTAATAATGTCTACATTACTGAAAAAAAATAAATACATAAACAGGCACAAACCACTATCTGATCACTCACACTCAGTATCAAGGAAAAACACCAGCACACAGCGCTGTTCCATCCATTTGAGGCAAAATAGAGAGCACAACTCAGTCAGTGTCAGGTACATGTGTCTGTATTAAATAGAGCGTCACAACAGAAATGGGTATTTCTCATACCTCCGATATCCCTATCTCACTTTTTGTTTACATTAGCGAAATAGACTAGAAGTCGGGAGAGGGAAAAGAGAGCCCATTTGCACAAAATATTTCACTCACACATGAATGAGCACCAAGAGGGTTAGATTAGGTTTATGGGCCTGATTCCAGAGATAACCCCCCTCCCCCCTGCCAAGCAGCCCTGGCACGCATGCATGTGCACACACACACACACACACACACACACACACACACGTGCATGCACGCGCATCCTCGCAAACACATCCAGAGTGAGGTTGGCAGACTGGAATAATGCTGGGGATCTAGATGTTTGCACTTTGAACCTTTTCTAATCCTGAGTATTAGGGCATGGCTAAAGCCTGATTATGGCAGAATGAAATGGATCTAAATAGATGTCCCAGCCCATCAGCCCTCCATTTCTTTGTCCCAGAAATAGAAATGGAAATCTGTAATCAACCTCCAACCTCTCTCTAGCCGTCCCTCCCACATAGCCTCGTCCACAGTTTTGGCACTCAACACCGCCGGAGAAAATTCATTCAGACTTTTCATATCATCTCAGATGAATTAGCTGTGCTCGGCTCACCAATGTTTTCTTCTCCCATTTCTTCAGTAATATAACATGGCATACAATATAAAATACAGTCATTATATCTGCAGCATTAGTACTGCACATTTTACATGCTACATTCAACCTCCACTATTGAATTTTGGTTAGAGCAAATGCGGTTTTGAGTGGTATGCAGAGACAGGTCTGATTTTGTTGTCTTTGTACGCAACAATGGCGGCGTTTTCTCACAAAGCGTCCACAGCAGCTCTGGTGTCACAGCGTGCCGCCTGTTGCCAGGAGCCGGTGCGCCGTATGTGTGGTAAACAGGTAGCAGCATTAACATCAAGGTCTAAGGTGGTTAGCAGCCCAATGCACACAACTGTTGCTCAGCTCCCTGCCTCAGTATGCAGCCGGAGGGGGAGCTCCTCTCCTGCGTCCGGATTACTCGCGCACACACGCACACACGCACACACACACACATGCACACACACACGCACACACAAGCAAATACACAAGTGTGCGCACACACAACAACAACACACACACATACATTTAAAATGGTGGAGAAAAAATATACAGACATGTAAGCGCTTGGGCACACAGAAGAAAACACACACACACACACGTACACACACACACACACATATACTGGCTGTCTGTGTAGCCAGAAGATCAGGGAGGACTTAAGAGCTCCTCCGGCACCAAAATTACAGGGTACCTCTAAATCCTCCCAGCAGAGAGCACTATGGGATAGCGCAGGGTGGGGGGAGGTGGGGTGGGGTGGGGTTGGAGGAGGGCGAGGGAGGGAGGAGAGCGGGAGAGGGGGAGAGGGGGAGAGGGATGGAAAGAGGAGTGTGGGGTGAGGAGGGGCAGGAAAGGAAGTGGGAGATTCCTTTTTAGAAGACGGGAGAGTGTGCGAGCTGGGGAGGAGTGAGACTTGATCTGTCTGAAGTGTGTGTGTGTGTGTGTGTGTGTGTGTGTGTGTGTGTGTGGGTGGGTGGGGTGGGTGTGTGCGGAGGGAGGGGGGGATTGTCTGTGCGTGCGTGCATATGTCAGTGGAGGAATATGGAAGGAGGTGATGAAGTGAGGAGTTGAGAGGAGGAGGAGAGCTCGGTTTGGAGAGAAGAAGTGGGAGGTGATCTCTCTCTGGAGCGGAGGAAGTATATGTCTACGTGTGTGTGTGTGTGTGTGTGTGTGTGTGTGTGTATGTTGGTTTGTGTGTATGTGTATGTGTGTGTGTGCCTGCCAGCTTGCTTCTCTCTCTCACTCACACTCTCTTCATTTCTCTCCCTCTCTCCCCTGAGTTTCTCTTTGTGTGTGTGTGTATTGATGTGTTTCTCTGTGCGTGTAAGTGTATGAGTGTTGTGCGTGTGTGAGCATGTATGTGTGTTTCTGTGTGTATGTGTGTGTGCTTAAATGTGTATTTCTACTTATGTGTGTGGGTGTATGACTGTGCATGATTGTTTAGGAATATCTGTGTGTGTGTGAATTGTGCACATCTGTCATTGTGATTTTGTATCCTTGTGAGGGCATCAGTGCGTGCGTGTGTGTGTGTGTGTGTGTGTGTGTGTGTGTGTGTGTGGTCCCTGTACGCCAGTCCAGACAGTCCCAGCAGACTACTAAGCCAAGGGTTGGGTATTATGGACTGCCATGGCCAGCACCACTGGGGCAGAGCTTCAAGACTACTTATGACAGCTTTTAACCTCTGCAGAGGACCTGTCAGCAGCTCCCAATGTATGTGTGTGTGTGTGTGAGTGTGTATATGTGTGTGTGTGTACCAGACCCGGTGCATGCAGACACAGAGAGCTTCTGCATCATTTAGCTGTGGGTGTCGGTGTGTCACCTCTCCGGTGAATCAAACGGGGCAGAGCTTTTACACCGCTGCACTTTCCACTCTCCATTTCCCAACTCAGCATGCTGCAAAACCCTCCGCTCCCCTACACAGCATAAAACTTGTGCATCACCACTCACGCACATGCACACACACACACACACACCAAATCAAATTGTCCTGCGTACATGAGCAAACACACAAGAAAACAAAGCCAATACACACATGCACACACAGGAACACACGCGGTGACATAGACGGGACATGCACACGCGGGAAATTCCTGACGCACGCACATAGACGCAGGCATACACAGAAAAACACACCCACGCACACGCAAGCAAACAAAAACACACACACGGTGCAAGCCGTCTGTCGGATCAGTAGGAGATAAAGGATGCAGAATAACAGGGAGACCTTGGGGAACAGAGCAAGTCATCTGTCTCAAACAGGAACAGACTGAGCGCACTCCAACATGACAGATGTAGACAGACTCATCTTATAGCACGCCACATCCCCGACCTTTTTTCTTCACTCCTAGCCCCCATTTACACACACACACACACACACACACACACAAACATGCACACAAAAGTACTTAAATACACATGCATGTTGTCACGCACAAATGCGCATGCACCTGCAGTTTGCTTATAAGCCAAAACGCACACAATCTGACAGGTGTACGCACACACACTTGAATAAACACAGGTGTAAAAACACACTCTGAGAGGGACACACACAAATACACCCACACATGCTGCCAGGCCTCTGAACTCCCCTCTCAGATAGTGCATCATTTGACTAATAGCAGTTGAAATGTTGCGTGTTCAGAGAAACAAGCAGAGGAGAAATTGGGTCAGAGAGAAAAAAAGGCATTTCACCTTCCTAGTGGTCAGCGCTAAAGGTTAAAAGAGATGCAGCACAACGCTGAGGCACACAGACACACGCACACGTGCGTGGCAGACACACACACAAGCTCAAAAGCTAAAGGTTAGTATTGGTCATGTGGGAGTTACTGTTTATTTATCTCTTACCCAGTGTGTGTGTATGTGTGTGTAGCAGACCTCGAGCAGGCAGTCTCATCCCGGTTAAAGACATGAGGAAGCTCCACATTAGTCTTTCATTAAGCCTATATGATCAACCATAAGAGCCTGCATGTAGAAACGAGTGTGTACACAGACCGACACACACACACACACACACACACACACACACACACACACACACAACTGACAGACGGGTGCACAATGACGGTCCCTCGGTGAGCGTGTTCCTCAGCAGGAAGCTTATTGAAGTTTTCGTCTTGATTCGTGCGCTGATAATCGCATGAAGGAAGCATGGTTCACTTGTTAAAGCCCGACAGCTGATAAAACTGATCCTCTTCTTCTTCTCTCTGGTCTTTGTGGTCTTATGCAAGCCTGATATGGGACTCTGCACTCTAGATAGAAGTCCCCCCCCCCGCCCCCCCAACAAAACTAAAGGTCCACGAGTCACAAATCAGCCTGTGCTGCCTGATAAAAGAAGCGCTGGGATGGATCGGAATGCGGTGGGAGATAGCAGTGGCATGTCAAAGGCCACAAGGCTCTAAAAATCTAGACTGACTAAAGAGGTAATCTACGAGCAAACGCGCCCTGAGGGAAACGAGAGCCAGAGCCCCGGAACAAGTTAGGAAACACGAATGTGTTGGGCTGAAATATCCTCAGAGAACTCGTGGTGTAGGCACAAAATGTGCTCGCATGGTCCATGTGTGTCTGTGTGTACGTGTGTGTGTGTGTGTGTGTGTGTGTGTGTGTGTGTGTGTGTGTGTGTTGTTCATCCACTGTGCATTCTTCCTCTGTGGATAGAGAAGCTCCATCTTCACTGACCTTTTCAATCTGGCCTCCAGAAGGGAGTTATGACAACCAAGCCAGCCCATGGCTGCGAGCACAATAACACACACCGAGCCACAAAACAAACAAACAAACAAACAAACAATAACTCTTACCGAAGGCTCAGTGCTCCCCGCTTCCAAATAGACGATGCAAAACAAACCCACTTAGGTATACTGAATAAGCGGCGCAAATGATACAGTGATGCAATGTGCGAGGAGAGACGAGGCAAGCATTAGGGCTCTGCCGAGAAAATTACCTTCAGGTTAATGAGGTTGTCTGTGTGGTGATCAGGTCAGAGAAAGAAAGAGAGAGAGAGAGGGAGAGGGAGATGACAGGACAAGTAAGAGAGAGACAGAGAAAGACAGAGGAGAGACAGATGCATAGAGACAGAGAGAGAGAGAGAGAGAGGGGGGGGGGAGGGAAGTCAGACAGTGTACCTGTTTTAGAGGAGAGTCTATGTCAGCCCATCTGTTGTCCACCAAAACAAAATCTGCGAGAGCCAGAACAAAGAGAGAGAGAGAGAGAGAGAGCAGTGTACATGTGTGTGGGAGTGCGTGTGTTCCTGTATTTGCGTGTCTGTGAATGTATATACAGTATGTGTGTGTCTGTGTGTGTGTGTGTGCTTCTGTGCACATGCCCATACCCTAAGGGAATCAATCTTCTCTACCTGCTAACATGGAGGCCACTGAGCAAAGCTGACTGCAGCTACCAAGGGACCCAAGTCACACTAACACACGCACACAGTGACAGAGACACAAACAGACAGATATATAGAGAGATAGAGGGTCTGCTGTAGCTTATGGCTGATGTGTAAAGGGCCAGAACGCTGAGTGTGGGTCCAAACCACAGCAGAGCTTCTCCAGTTATGAGGCCAGGCTGCAACACAAGAAGCAGGAAAAGGAACGCACTTTTCCTCCCTTCCCTTCCCCTGTTATTCGCCAAAACCCCAATCAGAAAGCACAGCAGACCACAGAGAGAAATGCTGCTGATTACATCCTAATACACACAAAGCCAGCGGCTGACGCACATATACAAAAATACACACACAGACACACACACACACACACACACACACACACTGATTACATCCTCTCTGGTGCTCCTCTCTCCTCGTCCCCGGTATCGGTTACACGGTAAAGCCTTGCTGATCGAGGATCAGTCTTTGGCGCAGAGCAGCGAAAGAGCTGGGAGCTTAACCTCTAGTCCGACAACAGAGAGAGACTGAGGCTCCGGCCCCTGGCCCCAGCACAAATAAACAGCTACAACACAAAAATGTCTGGAGACTCGAAACAATTTCCTGAAGGATCTGTCACTGAGCAGGAGAGATGGAGGAGGGAGAGAGGGAGGGAGAGATGGAGGGAGGGAGGGAGGGAGGGAGAGATCTAAGGAGAGGAGAAAACAGGAGGAATGGCATGGCGGAGGGAGAGAGAAAGATGAAGTTGCAGGCAAAGAAAAAAGGATCGAGAGAGGAACAGAGGCAGAGACAGGGAGAGAAATTGGACCAGTGGGTTTGGAATGGGGAAGTGAAATTGTTCAGTTGCCATCTACAAAATCATCAACTCGCTGTGAGCGGCAGTGCACGGGGCTGACAGTCTGAGCTCACCATAACACATTGTATTTATTTATCACGTGAAAACACGACTTTCTTTTCAGCCCCATCCATCCATCATGGTCCACAGGCACAGACTGTGACAGCAAATACATTCATACCCATGGAACTGCTGACGGAAAATATCTTGTGCTCAGCTAAGCCACGATTCTCTCGAATGTGCATTAACAAATACACAATACATACGGCCACTTCTATTACACAAGCAAATCTGTGCAGAGAGAAAGAGGATGGATGTGAGAGTATGAGTGATTATGTGTGTGCATAAGTGCATGTATACAACCACTGTTTTTCTATGTGTGTGTGTGTGTGTGTGTGTGTGTATTTGCATGCAAGTGTGTGCTTATGAGTATATATATGAGTATATATTTGCATTTGCCTATGTGGCTTTGTGCTTATTTATGCCTTTGTGTGTGTGTGTGTGTTTGTGTGCACACGCCTCCTGTGTGTTTGTGTGCTTCTGTTACTGTGTTTGTGCGCCTGTGGTCGTGCTGGAATGGAACATGGACATTTTGCCACCGAGCTGAATTCACAGAAACGGGCTTGGTCCTGGCCAGCAGAGCAGTATTTAGACTCTGTATTTATGCGTTGGACAACCACAGCAATCTCTATCACCGCCTTGTGATTCATGTTTGTTTGCTTTCCTCCACACCGATTCGATTCCATCAAGAAGCGCTCTCTCCCTCCCCAAAAACCCTCTCCGCAGAAATGTTCGCGCCATCCCCGGTCAGAGTTTCATCAGCCGCCCCTCATCGTAGCTGACCAAGCATGCAGTGGTTTCCCCAGCAAGGATGCGACATTAAAACTAACAACCTCTATAATTATAGATCCATATTTCTGCGATGAGTTTGTGTAAACAAGCCGGGCTCCAACTCGGGGAGGCGGACTTCTTGGCAGGCCTTGGCTGAGGGTGCCACTGAAAGGCTGTCGGAAAACAAAGCCATTTCAGAGTGTGCCTTGGAAGAGAGAAACCACTGTTCTTGGGATGGCAGGGAGAGAGAGAGAGAGCGAGAGAGAGAGAGAGAGAGAGCGACAGAGAGAGAGAGAGCGAGCTCCATCTGAACGACAAAGAGCTGTGATTGGAGCTTAGCTGTTGGCCAGAGAAGAAAGACATTGAGAATATGTGTTGTTGGCAAAGCAGAGGGCAAACGACCTCAGACATCTCAGATGAATAGGGAAATATGCATTTCCAGAGTGTTTTAGATTATGGGCTGTCATTGTTATATCCTATGCTTATGTTTTTTTTTTTTTTAATACAGCGATACACCGTTGTCCCATACAATTTTGCTTATGGACAATGACGCTCATCATCTCGTGTCTTACATTTTCTTTCCCTAATCACCATGGATTGCTCTCTAAACATGAATCTTTCCAGCGGTCTTAAGTTGTCTCCTCTGCTTTTGCCTGCAGCTATTCCAGAGCTGTAAAACCACATGGATAGGTTCTGCATAGTGGATGGAATTAAAGAAAACCAGGAAGCTACTTTTTAAACAATTGAGAATCATCCATAGAGAAAGATTCAGTTGGCGAGGGGCTAGTGAATGAGTTTGTGTTAGCGGAGAAGAGTAAAAAAAATAAATAAAAAAATAAAAAAATCGACGGTGTTGTTTCGCAGAGTTAGCTCTGCGGTTTGTTGTGGTCTGTGCGCTGAGAAAAGATCTAAGCTATCGGTTAACGAAGATGACTTCAACACAGACTTTCCACAGACTGTTAACTCTCACGCACGCACCGGTACACACACGCACACACACACACACACACACACACACAGCACAGAGCACAGTCTCATATACAAACTCCCCTGCAAAACGTGAGAGCAGAATTACTGTGTAGGGTGAGAGAGAGAAGGAGGGAAGAAGGGATGGAAGAGGAGAGGGAGAGAGGACGCCTCGCACGCAGGATAAAATATTCTAATAAGATAAGCATGAAGCACAGCCGAGGAGGGATGAGTGTCTGCATTTGGAGATGCACGGAGCAGACTAATTGAGATGAATACATGAATATATCAGCTTCATCTAGAAGCGACGGGTTCAGCCGTAACCAATGGTTACCATTCACTTGTACAGCCGCGTGAGCCGCCCTCCCTCTAAAAGAAAGTCCTCGTGTCCCTCCCCACCTCCCACTCCCCCTTTCCTCTAAACAAACTCCTCTGTAATAAACGAAAGGCAATAACCAGCGACAATAACGCTGTGCCTGCTAACCCTCTCTGAATGAAATATCCAAAGGAGAAGTAGCAGAGGCAGCCTGGATAGATTTGCAAAGCAAGCAGAAAGCCATATATTACACTGCCACTCTAATAAACACTGGGCTATATTCACTCACAGGGGGGTTAAATCTCCTTATCCCAGGCCATGCTTCTCCACCGGAGATAACCTGACCTGTTAGCAGGCTGGGGAGGGTTTACTTTGAAAATGAAATCCGTTAAGGCTTACTGATTAGCTGCTTAAAAACTTTAAATCGGTTATATTATTGACAGTTATTCCAAGTCAGTAACAATCCACAATAGAATTCAAAGAGAAAAGCACAATTGAAGAAGTTTTGTTCCCAAATGTACAAAATGGCTATTAGCAAAAGATTTAAGCAAAACTAAATTAAGTTTGATATAATACTTCTTGACACTGGGGCGACTATATTTCAGAGATATAAAATGATGAACCTTAAGTAATGATTTATTTTCCCCTTATGTAGCTTTTATATTGCTTTTTATATAGGCTAGCTTTAATATTTCTCTTGTTTCCCAGGTTATATAGCATTTTGGAATTGAACTCCTCAATTCATTCCAACTGGAATAGCACTGTTATACATTTTCACAACCAATATTAACCATTATTCCAGGTTGTCTATATGATTTTAATTTCTATGATCTGAATAAATAAAAAAAAAAAAAAGTACTTATTTTAGTTTAATTAAAATAATTAAAATATTTCAGCATAACATAACCAATGGAGGTTACCAGATGGAAACAGTTTCTCAATAAAATGCATTAGTTGCAAGTAAGAGACAGAATGTGTTACTTTGCATCTCTATGCTCTGAAAATAAAAATGCCTATGTCTTTTCAAACATGTCCCTGAATAATGCAACTGCCTTTTTCTAAATGGCGGTGATTTGATTATGGCAATTTTATGTTAACTCAGATGACATTTACCAATTACTTTTATCACGGCACTTCACAAACTTAACTATTAGCCTGCCAGTGTGTACATTTATGCAAGTGCGCAAGTGCGTGCGCGTGTGCACGCGCGTGTGTGTGCGCGCACGTGACCGCAACCGCGAATACCTGCGTGGGAGCATGCGTGTGCACATATGTTGGTGTGTTTACATCCTCGCAAATGTAGGGCAGAGAAGGATCTTCTGATCTGCTGTAGCCAGTCCAGGGATTTCAACCTTGACCTTCAACATTCCCAAGGGCAAATGAAGAGAGGAAACGCTGGCTTGTACAGCAAAGCAGATCGTGTTCAAATGTACGATGCCCAATGGAGGATTCCTTGGGGGGCTTTGGATGGAGGGGTGCATAATGTGTGGGTTGTATTGAGCAAAAATAGCAGCGATAGAGAGGAGAGCCCACGCTAAA
>NW_027282150.1:12500-27001 GCF_046629955.1 Centroberyx affinis | reverse complement strand
AACAGCAAAAAAGTAGTTAACATTATCAAACTAGTCAATTAGCTCTAAATCTAGCTAAAGCTAATGAGCTAACGCAAGCTAACACTAACTTGAATCACCTATAGTGCTGAAAAATAAATGCAGGGATGCCATAAATAAATAAATGATGACCTTACATTACATTAATGACTCAAGAAGAACCTGATGGCATGGTGGTAAGAAGACAGGCAGAGGGAGCAGCAGTCATTTGGTCCTCATAACTCTGTGGTGTTGAGTCAATTCAAACTATATTTGTTGATATAAACTGGAATGTATTAACATTAACTCTATTTTTTTGACTACTCTTGCTTTTGCCCTATTTTTCGACCGAAGAACACCTTCTTACAGTGTTTTACCTGTCTTACAACGCCATAGCCCTCCTGTAAGTATTCTTTTTAAGCTTTTTAAGCTGTATAAACTATAAGAACCTACAGTACAAAACATAAAGGAGAGGAAAATAATGTTTGTCTTTGGTCTAAGTACCGAGCCCTTTCAAGTCAGCCTGGGACTTTAGGTTTTAGTCTAAGTGACCCACCAATTAACTTGTTTAGATTTTTAAAAACAGGTTTTACAAAGTGACAGACCAACTGGATTAATTATTGAGGCTAGAGGATCTACTTCCTCCCAAGCTGTTTAGCAGCATTTCTCTTTTTACTAAACAGGATTTCATTTTTCATTCGCAGCCTTATAAGCTGCCTGGTCGTCTCCACTGTGTCTGTAGACACATAACATCCAAAACCATGACAGTGAGATATGTAGGAAGCCCATTCAGCCAGTGATGAAAAAAACTGTCCTGTAAGTCAATATAATGAGAAACTTTCTCAAAATAATGACTTAGTATCTCAAAATAACGAGACATTTTCTCAACATTTTGACTTTCTAAGTCAAAATATTCTAAGTATTATTTTGAGAAAGTTTCTCATTATAATGACTTACAGGATCTTTTTTCAGAAATGGGCTTCCATAGATATGAAGTCAATTTTATTTTGTGACCAATTTTTTTTAATTTTAATTTCCACAAGATTTGCAGGTGTAGATCGAGTGATCTCTGTCAATAACATAACATACAGGTATACCGGTATTTTGGTATTTCCCGTAACAAATTCATAACTTAACGTTCTAGTCGCACTAAAGCCATGCGGTTATAACTACGACAGCACAAGATACAAGATACAGAAAAGTAACGGAAAGCAAACACCTGAACCTGATCGCTCCTTCACCCTGACCTGCCCCGTCCCCATGGGTCTGCCTCTAAATTCCACAACAGTACATTGCAAAATAAATAAGGAAACAAAATAAAAATAAAAATGTATATCATGGTTCTAGCTGTGTTGAGTGCCTCCTTCCTGGCCTGCCCCATTCATCCCAGCAACAGAGATAAAATCTCTATTAAAGAGAGATTCAGCTGATGAATAGAAAGAGTGAGCCAACAGCCAACATGCTGATCACAGCTGGGTCAAACTGCCTGGAATCGTCTTTCAAGAACAACATTCAGTCTCTAAACCAGAGAGACGCTCAGAGAGACGTTCAGAGAGACGTTCAGAGAGACGTTCAGAGAGACGCTCAGAGAGACGTTCAGAGAGACGCTCAGAGAGACGTTCAGAGAGACGCTCAGAGAGACGTTCAGAGAGACGTTCAGAGAGACGTTCAGAGAGACGTTCAGAGAGACGTTTTGTTATTTGTTCCCAAACACTTTAACTGATGGACACTCCCACATGATATGTAAAAATGTCCCCATTTGATTCAGATCACATAGGATACAGTTTGGGGTTATATTCATCCTAAAACGCCCCTTTGGTGTCAAATAAGTTTGATATAAATTATGAAGTTCAGGTTTGTTAGTTTATGATTTGGATTTTGTGAAGAACGTGAGGCATTCTTCTAAACTCAGTCTATAGATGATTCAGAGCAGACTTTATTCCATATTGTTATTATTACTAATGGCATCTGTGTATGTTCTAACAATGTGTTATAAATTAAAGAGACATGTCCTTTAATTAATCCTGATAGTTTCTTAATTAAATCCATTATTGGATGAGTAATAAGTTGCCTGTCACTCAAAATACTTGCAGCCTGTATAGCAGAACATAATTGTAAATATAGAAAAAAGGAGTTGAATGACAATTTGTATGTTTCCCTCAAATCCTGAAAGCTTCTTAAACCAGAATCATTCATAATGTCTCCTAAGCTATGTATGTATACCTGAGTTATAGCACTGAGGTGAGATAAAATATTGTCCTCCAGACTTTAATAAGCTATTATAAAATATTGGTGTTAGTATGCCATTTAGATTTCCAATTATATATCTTTTCTATTTTCCGAAAATTGGACCAGAGAGAGAGAGGAACACAACTCAAAGAAAAGCAATACAGGAAGACCACACATATGACCAGGGGCCATAACACACGTCATCGCCATTCTTATCTAGAAAATGGCGATTATGGCATTAGAAGTGTTAGTTGCTATGGCGACAACACAGTGTGGACATTAAGGTGTACAGTCTGTCTCACTGTGAGAGCTGAGCAGATGAGTCTGTTAGCAAACTGTCAGAACTCAGCTGGAAGCTAACGTTAGCGACGAGGCTAACGTAGCTTCATCACAGACTGGACTTCTCTCTCTAGCTCTTCTAGTCAACATTAGCATGTTAGCATGTTAGCATGTTAGCATGTTAGCATGTTAGCGATCCATGGCAGCAGGAGACAGAGAAGCTCTCTCTCTCTCAGCTCAGTGGCTCAGTGAGTCTCTTCATACAGAAGCTGGTCCAGCGGGTCACAGCAAGATGGCCGCCGCTCAGACCGTCCAGGGGAGCCCATCTGTGTCGGAGCCCATCCGGCTCCTCTACAGATCTACCATCAGGACAAAACACAGCAGCAAGTCACCTGACGACCCGCTGCATTGTCATTAGTGTTGTTGTTGTTGTTGTTGTTGTTGTTGTTGTAGTTGTTGTTGTTGTTGTTGTTGTTGTTGTTGTTGTTGTTGTTGTTGTTGTAGTTGTTGTTGTTGTTGTAGTTGTTGTTGTTGTTGTTGTTGTTGTTGTTGTTGTTGTTGTTGTATTCATGGTTGCTTTGCTGTGTATGTGAGTGCATTAATCTGCATGTTATTGATTCATATCTAACATCACAGGAGAATCAAACTGAAGGTCAGAGGTCATCAGTGTAACTGTCAGCTTATTAAATATATTGACTCTTCTGCTGATCAATCATTATGATCAATCCGACATGTCAGTTCACACACACACACACACACACACACACACACACACACAGAGTGTTTCCTTTAAACTGTTTAATTTAAAGTAATGAAATAAATCCCAGAATGCTCAGCAGGATGACAACATCACACTGACTGACCTTTAACCCCAACAAGGAATGTACAAGTGGAGGGTGTGTGTGTGTGTGTGTGTGTGTGTGTGTGTGTGTGTGTGTGTGTGTGTGTGTGTGTGTGTGTGTGTGTGTGAGAGAGAGAGAGAGAGAGAGAGAAGAAGAAGAAGAAGAGAGTGTGTGTGTTTTCTTAAAGGTTAGCCTTTGATTGCCAGTTAATCTAATCAGGTTAATTAGTGTCAGTGTGTGTGTGTGTGTGTGTGTGTGTGTGTGTGTGTGTGTGGCATTTCTCACACCATGGGTGGGGCTACTTAAACAGATACATGGCTCCCACTGAACACACACACACACACACACACACACACACACACGATGCTTACTGCTGATGTTTCTGTATCAGATCACTCAGCAGCAGAATGGTCTGATCAGGTTATTGATCAGCTGAATCGTTCTGCTGTGTGTGTGGCTCTGTGATAATCCTGCCAATATCTGAGATTATTAATTAATTATTAACACTGATTTAATTTTCATCACCGTTTACAAGTGTGTGTGTGTGTGTGTGTGTGTGTGTGTGTGTGTGTGTGTGTTTATCAGCTAATGACAGGTCAGTTTGGGCTGTTGGACTTACAGGAAATGCTGAACGAACGGGGGGGGGGGGGCTGGTTTGGGATGGGGTCTTTGTTTCCTGACCTCACCACACAGGGCTTCTGGGTAATGAAGTCCTCCACATTTCCCTCTTTCTGCCCCTTGGAGCCTGCTAGAGCTGTTACTACAGAGAGAGACGTCCCGGAGAGACACGTCCCGGAGAGACACGTCTCCGAGAGACACGTCCCGGAGAGACACGTCCCGGAGAGAGACGTCCCGGAGAGACACGTCCCGGAGAGACACGTCCCGGAGAGACACACGTCTCGGAGAGACACGTCTCGGAGAGAGACGTCCCGGAGAGACACGTCTCGGAGAGAGACACGTCTCGGAGAGAGACGTCCCGGAGAGAGACGTCCCGGAGAGACACGTCCCGGAGAGACACGTCCCGGAGAGAGACACGTCTCGGAGATAGACGTCCCGGAGAGACACGTCTCGGAGAGAGACGTCCCGGAGAGACACGTCCCGGAGAGAGACGTCCCGGAGAGACACGTCCCGGAGAGACACGTCCTGGAGAGACACGTCTCGGAGAGAGACACGTCTCGGAGAGACACGTCTCGGAGAGAGACACGTCTCGGAGAGAGACACGTCCCGGAGAGAGACACGTCCCGGAGAGAGACACGTCTCGGAGAGAGACGTCCCGGAGAGAGACACGTCTCGGAGAGAGACGTCCCGGAGAGAGACACGTCTCGGAGAGAGACGTCCCGGAGAGACACGTCCCGGAGACACACGTCTCGGAGAGAGACGTCCCGGAGAGACACGTCTCGGAGAGACACGTCTCGGAGAGAGACACGTCCCGGAGAGAGACGTCCCGGCGAGAGATCAGTTGCACAGTCACAGGGTCTGAGTGGAGGTAGTGAAGGCCCTGGACTTGCTGGAGGCCTGGAGGTCTGGAGGTCTGGAGGTCTGGTGGTCTGGAGGTCTGGAGGTCTAGGCTCTCAGGGGGACGGACAGGTCAGGACAGTCCTCCTGGTCTGCAGCAGCATGGCAGAATGTCTCCAGCAGAGCTGCAACTAACGATTATTTTCACTGTGGATTAATCTGTTGATTATTTTCTCGATTAATCGATTAGTTGTTTGATCTATAAAATGTCAGAAAATGGTGGAAAATGTGGATCAGTGTTTCCCAAAGCCCAAGATGACGTCCTCAAATGTCTTGTTTTGTCCACAACCCAAAGATATTCAGTTTACTGTCATAGAGGAGGAAAGAAACCAGGAAATATTCACATTTAAGAAGCTGGAATCAGAGAATTTTGACTTATTTTTCTTAAAAAATTACTCAAACCGATTAATCCATTATCAGAATAGTTGGCGATTAATTTAATAATTGACAACTAATCAAATAATCGATTAATCGTTGCAGCTCTAGACTCCAGCCCATAATAGTGTTGTTAACCCAGATTATGGATTATGGATTATGGATTATGGATATCCTGGCTGTTTAACGGCTGAGTCCAACAGGTGCAGAGACTCTCTGTCCTGATGGAGACCCAGTGCAGCAGAGATCCAGGGACTGGCTGTCAGGGATCTGGAGTGGTTACATCACCATTCTATCATCCAATCACGTGTGAGACTCCGCCCACTGGGTTTATTTACTGCTGAACCTGAAGAGTTAGAAGTGATTCATCTGTTGTGAAGTGTGTGTGTGGTGTGTGTGTGTGTGTGTGTGTGTGTGTGTGTGTGTGTGTGTGTGTGTGTGTGTGTGTGTGTGTGTGTGTGTGTTTATCAGCTAATGTTGAAACAGGGAGCCTGTTGCATCATGACAGGTCAGTTTGGGCTGTTGGACTTACAGGAAATGCTGAACACACACACACACACACACACACACACACACACACACACACACACACACACACACACACAATCTAAAAGGGAAGAAAGCAAAAGAGACACTAGAAGGAAAGAGAAAGCAAAGAAACCTGAGTTATAACAGAGACAGAGAGAGAGAGAGAGAGAGAGAAATCAACAGAGAGAGACAGAGAGAGATCGACAGAGAGAGAGACAGACAGAGAGACAGACAGAGAGAGAGAGAGAAATCAACAGAGAGAGAGAGACAGAAAGAGAGAGAGATCGACAGAGAGAGAGAGACAGAGAGATCGACAGAAAGAGAGAGAGATCGACAGAGAAAGAGAGAGACAGACAGAGAAATCAACAGAGAGAGAGAGAGACAGAGAGATCGACAGAAAGAGAGAGAGATCGACAGAGAAAGAGAGAGACAGACAGAGAAATCAACAGAGAGAGAGAGAGACAGAGGGATCGACAGACAGAGAGATCGACAGTGTTCAGTCAGATTCCTTCAGACGCTGCCTGACGATCAGACGAGGAGGAAGAGGAGGACGATGAAGATGAATCTGTGTGTTCTGGTTCTGCTGCTGGTTTCTGTGGAGCGCTCAGGTCAGTGACCTCTGACCTCTGACCCTCTCCTGCTTACTGCCGCTTAGTGTAGCGATCCAGTCCGATACGGGTCCCTGTGCATTATGGGATGGACAGTTCAGTCGAAGCTCTGTGTGACTCTGGTCGGGTCTGGGTCGGGTCTCTTCCTCCATGATCAATCAGTGATTCTGTGATCTGTTGCTTTTCTCTCTCCATTCACTTTGTCTGGAGGAACAGGCTGAAGTCACTGCTGGCTCATAAAGGAACAGCTTTATGTTTATTAAACCTTTCAGTCTGAAGTGTGGAACACAGAGTGGAACACAGAGTGGAACACAGAGTGGAACACAGAGTGGAACACAGTGTGGAACACAGAGTGGAACACAGAGTGGAACACAGTGTGGAACACAGAGTGGAACACAGAGTGGAACACAGAGTGGAACACAGTGTGGAACACAGAGTGGAACACAGAGTGGAACACAGAGTGGAACACAGTGTGGAACACAGAGTGGAACACAGAGTGGAACACAGAGTGGAACACAGAGTGGAACACAGTGTGGAACACAGAGTGGAACACAGAGTGGAACACAGAGTGGAACACAGTGTGGAACACAGAGTGGAACACAGAGTGGAACACAGAGATCCAGTCTGAGGAAACACATGATGAAGGAACAAAGAGAATAAAACCTTTAGCAGTAATTGTAAATAGGTGAAACAAAGTGAGAGAGAGTGACACAGCAGATTGTGACGAGACAGAAAAACTATCCTGCTGCTGAAGGGTTTTGAAGTGAATCTGTCTTTATGTTTATTAAACCCTGAAGTGACAACACCGAAAATAAAATGTTACTGATAACTGCAAACAGGTGAAAAAAAGTGACAGAGTTGTTTGTTTGTTTTGTCAGAATCTGTCACTTCCTTCACATGTTTACAGTTATTAGTAAACCTTCACTGTTCCACTGGGTCAGACTGAAAGGGTTAATTAACATAAAAACACACAACCGCAACTTTACTGCCAAATCAACACAAATTACTTGGAACATCTGTTGGTAATACACACACACACACACACACACACACACACACACACACACACACACACAACACACACACACACACACACACACACACACAACACACACACACACACACACACACACACACACACACACACACACACCGTCCAACAGGTAAACAGTTTAAACTCAAACTGCAAACACGAAGCACATGAAGTGAATCAGAGAAATTAATATCGGTGTAAAGTTTTGTCACAGTATCAAAACAGTGGAAAACATGTGAGAGAGAAGTTGAATTCCTCTGTGTTGAAACCCTGGAATCCCCCTGTGAGTCACACACACACACACACACACACACACACACACACACACACACACACACACACACACACACACACACACAATTGTGGATATGAAACAAGAGACACACTGTTTTTATGTGTTTTTACCACATGTTGATGTAACTTACAGGCTGTGTGTGTGTGTGTGTGTGTGTGTGTGTGTGTGTGTGTGCGTGTGTGTGTGTGTGTGTGTGTGTGTGTGTGTGTGTGTGTGTGTGTGTGTGTGTGTGTGTGTGTGTGCAGGCTGTGTGCGGTGTTTCGGCCGGGTGGACCTGCTCTCCGGTCGCTGTGAGGACGAGCTGGGAGAGGTGGAGGAGGAGGACGACTGCTGCCAGAACCCTCAGTACGGTTACCAGGCAACGGACGGAGTGTGTCGCTCCTGTGGGTCAGTGCACACACACACACACACACACACACACACACACACACACACACACACACACACACACACTACCTGTAAACTAGCGCTGCACAATTCTGGATAAAATGAGAATCTCGATTTTCTTCTTTAGAACTGAGATCACGATTCTTCTGCCTGACGGACAAAACAACAGAAAATATGATAATGAGTGACGGGACGGTCACATCAGCTCACACAGTACACACACAATGTCATTACCAGTGTTGGGGTCGTTACTCAAAAAAAGTAATGTATTACACATTACTCCTTACTTTTAAAAAAAGTAATGCATTACTTTACTTATTTACTCCCTGTAGAAAGTAATTCGTTAAACTACTTTTGCTTTTGCGTTACTCTGCAGCATGGCCTGAGATGCATTGTCACGTAAATGCCAGTTAACAATATAACGTTAAACCTCACATATGCCCACATATCAGCACAAATCCCTGTCCTCATAAGGAGGACATACACAAGATCTTTCTTTTATGCTCTTTAACACCACAAAGCCGACAGCAAAGTCGGTGAAACCAGCCCACAGAAGACTTCACAGGAAAATGTCGAGGTGAGAACAAGACTCACCTGCCCAGCAGAGTCCAGGCGGCTCTGGCAGCAGGCTAACTGCCTCAAAATAAAACTAGATCAATATATAAAACAATATAAAAGAGGTTGGCCTTCCTAACACCGCCTAGTACAAATATTAATTGCCTCAAAATAATATATCAATAAATAAAATAATATAAGAGACTGGCCTTCCTAACACCATTAGATAATGACAGACCTAAAAGGAAAAAAACGTTTTCCGTTTATTTATTTATTTATTTTACATGATACACATGTCACAAGTCAAGTCAAAGTCAAGTCAAATTTATTTATAAAGCACATTTAAAAACAACTCATGTTGACCAAAGTGCTGTACAAACCAGAGCAGGCAGCAAAACACACAGCACATGGGTACAAATCGACAGATCATTGGCACATATCAACCATATCAGGAGGATCCAAACGCTAAAGAATAAAAGTATGTTTTGAGCCTGCCCATTCAGGGCTTCAAAGACAAACAGGAGAACCTTGAAATCAATTCTGAACCGCACTGGAAGCCAGTGGAGAGAGGTCAGAATAGGGCTAATATGGTCTCTCTTCCGGATACCCGTCAGGAGCCTGGCAGCGGCGTTCTGGACCAGTTTCAGGCGGGACAGGGACGACTGACTAATCCCAGTATACAGGGAATTGCAATAGTCTAAGCGGGAGGATATGAAGGCATGGATGACCTTCTCAAGATCTTTGAATGAGAGAAAAGACTTGATTTTGGCAATAGTGCGAAGCTGGAAGAAACTGGCTGTTACTACTGCATTGACCTGCTTGTCAAACTTAAAGGCGGAGTCAAATATCACACCAAGGTTTTTGACATAGGGTTTAACAAGAGCGGACAGGTTGCCTAGGCTGTTGGCGATCAATTTGATGGAGTCAGGGGGGCTGAGTAGGACAACTTCAGACTTGCTTTCATTCAGCTGCAGGAAGTTTTGTGCCATCCAACACTTGATATCCTCAAGGCAGTCCATGAGACTGTTTAGATCGCACCGGTCGTTTGGTTTCTGGGGGAGATAGAGCTGAGTATCATCTGCATAGCAATGGAAGGAAATGTTGTACTTTTGAATGATTTGACCAAGGGGAAGTAAGTAAATAGAGAACAGAATGGGGCCTAGGATGGAACCCTGTGGGACCCCGCAGGAGAGACTAGCTGGGGGAGAGGAAAAATTGCCTATGTTGACAGAGAAACTTCTATTGCTGAGGTAGGATCTGAAAAATAAATGCAGCGAAAAATAAATAAAAATGATAAATAAGGAAATAAGTTAATCAGTGTTGAGATGGGGAGCAGAAGCCTCAATAGTACAGGTATTGGGAGCAGCTATGAGGGCCTCGGAGAATTTATTGGCAGTCAAAGAGTTAATGTAGCGAGAACAGGGAGCTGAGATTTAGTAGGTGAGAAAGGCAGGAATGAATCAAATACAACAACACTATGATCCGACAGACAAGCATCAATTATTTCCATATTGCAAATCGGAAAACCAAATGATAAGACTAGGTCCAGTGTATGGCCTAGCTTGTGAGTAGGGCCAGTAGTAAGCTGAGCAAGAATAAAAGATTCAACCAGATGCATAAATTCACTCACAAGAGGCTTAGAGGGACAACAAACATCAATATTAAAGTCACCAAGAATCAGGACTCAAAGTTAGTTAGTTATCAAAGTTGGGCATGGTATTAGAAAGAAAGTCCGAAAATTGTGGAATAAAGTTTTATGTATTCTTGGCGGACGATACACAAGAGCAATTAAAAGGATTGACCAGGCCTGCTGTAATTAATTGCACCTCAAAACTGGAGAAATGATCAGAGTTTAATAGGCGGCAATTAAAATGCTTCTTAAACACAACAGCTAGACCCCGTGTCACACATACATGATACACGTCACATACATGATACACGTCACATACATGATACACGTCACATACATGATACACATGTCACATACATGTCACATACATGATACACATGTCACATACATGATACACATGTCACATACATACTGCATGATACATACTACATGTATACAGTATCATACACAGAGGTGTAAAGTAATGAAGTACAAGTACTCTCGTTACTGTACTTGAGTAGTTTTTTTGAGGATTTGTACTTTTTAAAGTATTTTTATAATGCTATACTTTTACTCTTACTCGAGTAATTTAAATAACAGATATTCTACTTCGCTACTTTTAAATGTACATTCCGTTACTGAGTAAATTCAGATTTTTGTTTTGCACACCGCACTATGAAAACAGCATGGTAGCATTGGGACGCTCACTAACAGTCCAGAATCACTTCCGCATTTAGGGCGCAACTGGTGGCTCGTTAGTGCAGTGGCCAATGAAATTAAATTGCGCTCAAGACTGGCCAATTGAATTAGACAGGCGTAGGCGATCCACAAAATTGTAACGATCCCCATCGTCACATTGGGTCAGAAATCTCAGTTTCATTTGACACGGCTGATAGCCAAAATGGACGGATCTGATCTGGTTCTGATATTGCTGCTGCTAGCAGCTCAGGCTACACTCATCCAGCTAGCTAGCTAGGCTAGATAATTAGCAAGGTGTGTGTTGGGGACCGCCCAGACGGCCCATTATTCCGAAACCCCAATAGTCCGAAAAATGTCCCATTGGAGGCCCTGCCTCCTATTGTTTCACACCCTCTTTCCCCCCGTTGATTGGGAGCATCTGTGTATGTATCTGGCTGTCCGAACTGACGACCGGTAACTTACCAACTTCACCACTCACTGCTCTAAACACCGGCTCTGTGTTCAGCCCCGACAGAACGTAGCAAAACGTTTAATTAAACAGAAACGGTGGAGCGTTGAACATCCTGTTGTGTTACGCAAGAGATGCAACTACGGCAGCTGAGAAGGACATTCTTTGTGTTCTTTAGATATGTGTTTAATTCTACAAAACACGCTCGTGTTACAGTCACTGCTCTTTCCGTCCAGAACAGCAGAAACATCCCAGTGGACTGAAGGGTTTGTGGAAACTGCTTCCTCATTATAGTGATCCAACATTTGCCTCATTTGCATTTCAGGATGACAAGGCAAACATTTCAGGTGAAGGATAATCCACTTCTTACCTTCAGACTGTGTTACCATCTATATGAGCTAATTATTTTATTATGAGTATTAGGCCTATCATTATTGCTGATCACTGTTGTTGTGATATGATATTGTAATATTTACCATTTAGAGGAGTAGAGTGGAGTAGAAAAGTTTATGAAAGAGTCACTCCACATGGTTCATACAGCAAAAGATACAAACGTCTTCTAGTCAGTTCAGTTGTTGCAGACAGCAAGCTGCAGCAGACACATTAGTAAAGGACTTTTGTTGATCCATTGTGTTCACTGCCTTTTTAATAGGGCGGGGTTTATATACACGTGGCTGCTGATTGGCTAACAGCTCTGACACGCCCACCAGACGAGAGACAACGTACCTCAGAGCGTTTCACACCGTTTAGAGGAAACATGACGTTCAACCCGGAAACCGAAGCAAAACGGTGCAGACTGTATTTAGACTGAACGAGCCCCAGACCATGAGCTCCATGAAGAAAACATGAGCAGCTTGTTCTTCTTAGGGGATTAAGCCTCACTACCATCGTGATGTCACTGCTGCATGGAACGCTGCAGAATCCCAACCAGGGAAGCAGGATTGTCAGAGTAAATATCCGACCGGGAGGTCCGACAGCCGGCTTCCTCCGCTGCACCCGGGAAGGTCCGATGACGTCATTCTGCATAATAATTAGCCATGTGCTTCTGTTTGTTTGAGAAACGATGGAAGATTCAGTGTGAACGAGGTGTGAAACATTAGGAGGCAGCAGGGCTGACTGACTGCAGGCCATGAATCTTTCTAACTGCAGGGAGAGTTTGTGTTTTCGGAGCAATGTTTGTTTTCGGGATAATTAAAATATGAAACATTTTTAAAGTAACGCAAATTTACTTTTACTTGAGTACTTTTAAATAGGCTACTTTTTTACTCTTACTTGAGTCATTTCCTGGACTAGTAATTTTACTTGTACTTGAGTTAACTTTCACTGAAGTAACAATACTTGTACTTGAGTAGGATTTGTCAGTACTCTTTCCACCTCTGATCATACATCATATTACTAGATTATATACATGATATTCCATACGACACAAACACGGTCATGGGTCTTCAGTCATGTATGTGTTGAGACAGTGGAGGAAAACATGTGAACACGGAGAACATGCAGAGTGCACGGACAGCAGAGGGGCGTGGCCTGTGGGCCGCTTCAGTTAATACATGAAGGACTTCAGCTTCAACACAAATTATACTGAACACAAATATACACAACTATTTCAGAGATTGTACTTATAGTTTCAGCTCATTTAAGAAAATCATTCTGTCAGAATCATTGAAATAAATTCTTGGCAAATGAGAAACGCTCAGAAACATGTGAACACATTCTGCACGAGATATTTAATAAGCCTGAGATATTAAACAGCTGCATATTAAATATCCAGTTAGATGTGTGAAGTCGTTCACTCTGCGTCTTCCTTCAGTAACTACAACAGTAAGAGAGGATTCTGCTCATGTTCTGTTTCAGTGTCATGTCACTCGGTCAGAATCTGCAGTGGAACCGGTGGAACCGGTGGAACCGAGACAGTTCCTGGTTTCTGCTCAGTATCAGATCAGTTCTGAAGAATCTCCTCATGCAGCTTGAATCATCTCTGATTCACACGTTCCCTCCGGCACCTCGTCACGGTTCCACACAGAACCTTTACGGTGCTGTGAAGAATCTTTAAGAACCGATGAAATGTTCCAAACCAGCAGGATTGAAGAACCTTTTAAGAACCACACTGGGTTCTTTATTCTGAACATTTTTTATTTCAACCAATCAGAATTATGGTTCTAGATAGAACTGGAGAACCTTGGGGGAACCAAGGTTTTGGGTTTTTCTGAATCTATTTTATAACAGAAAATCAAAATATAAAAGAAACCTTTTTAGTTGCATTTCATAGAAAATTAGAAGCAACGACTCAGCATTTACTGGAAGAAGAACTGAAACAGAAAGAGGATCTTTGTGTGCGTGTGTGTGTGTGTGTGTGTGTGTGTGTGTGTGTGTGTGTGTGTGTGTGTGTGTGTGTGTGTGTGTGTGCAGGCCCCTGGTCTGGTCTCCCTGGTCGTCATGGTCACCCTGCAGCGTCCAGTGTGGCGACGGCGTGAGGCAGAGGAGCAGGAAGTGTTTTGGCATCGGCCAACCAGACTGTCCGGACGCCAAGAACCACCTGCAGACTGAACCATGCAGCGCTGCCTGCTGTGGTACACACACACACACACACACACACACACACAGGCAGGCACACACACACACACACACACACACACACACACACACACAGACACCACTAGTCCTTGTTGATGAAAATGAAATGTCTTTAAGATTCAGAGCGACTGAAGTTCACTTCAACGTTCTCTGATCAGCTGCAGACCTGCAGACTGACTGCTGAAGAACCTCAGTCCATCAAGAACCTCAGTCCATCAAGAACCTCAGTCCATCAAGAACCTTAGTCCATCAAGAACCTCAGTCCATCAAGAACCTCAGTCCATCAAGAACCTTAGTCCATCAAGAACCTCAGTCCATCAAGAACCTCAGTCCATCAAGAACCTTAGTCCATTCATTTATTCAGTTGATGAAAATCCAATCACCTTCTAGAACACTACGTTAAACAGACAGTTCTTCATCCAGATCCAATTAGATTTGCTGTAATCTAATTAGATCAGATTAGATCAGATCAGATTAGATCAGATTAGATTAGATCAGATTAGATCAAATCAGATTAGATCAGAT